>NW_022311036.1:0-16212 GCF_002776525.5 Piliocolobus tephrosceles
CCAGGATGCCTTGCCTGGGAGACGGCTCCAGCCAGCCGCAGGCGGGGCATCCTGGTGAGGGCCCAAGGGGCATGTGTGCACGTCCCAGCGCATGGGGGCTCTTTCCAGATGAGGCTCTGAGTCTGCAACTTAGCAGAAGACGCCTCTCTGCTGGTTTTATGGGTGGTACTTACCACATTCTCACAGACAACATAAACATAATTTTAAGTATCAAACATCTTTAATGTCTTTATTCCTCAGAAAGTGACAGTAAATGCTCCTCTATTAATGGGCTGTTTCCTGTAAGGGGGAGATAAAACATCTATTCTTCTCGGGCCGTCCAATAAGCGCGGTTTACTTCTTAGGCACAAGCATCAATCTCAGCCGCCCATCCTTCCTTTAGAGCTAATTTAGAGTTACTGCATCTCGAGTGAGGCCGTCCAAATTGAGCTTAATTCACATTCCAGCTTCAAAAACCAGGCCCATGTCTCGCTGTTTCCCTATTGTTATACGGGCTCTCATTTCTGTGCTGTTGATCCCACATTCTAAGAACTCCCTTTAGAAAGCCTTGCTGGGAAGATGGTTTGGTGGTGACCAGGTTCCGGAAGGACAGGTCGGCAGGGTGGCCTGGAGGGGAAACACCCAGCAATCAGCCCACACGAGGAGCAGAGTGGAGGGCGGGTCAACTCACTTTCGCAGTTGAGACTGACTCTGTCTGGAAGGCAAGGGGTTAGCACCTGCTCCGTGTTACCTGCCCAGATGTCCTCCCCCACCGCGAGGCGGTACCTCTTTCCTCCTCTTAAATGCCTGCTCGCGGGGCACATAAACTGCCTATTATTTATTGGCAATCCGTCTATTAGGCATAGATGTAACACGTTTTAATTCGGTGTTGCTTCTCTTCTACTCTAAAACATGAACGCACGCACAGCACAGACCTCATTCCAGGGGACGTGCTGCAAGGACAGACTCAGAAACTCAGACTCCCTTCAAACTGCACGAATTTCCACGGCTCTTAAGAGAGAGATCATTTCCAGAGTCATCATTTATCCCGGATAACTTGAGGAATTCGTCGCTAGCTATTTGCATTTACTGGCTCCAAGAAAGGCTGAGTTAGTTAAAAGTTCCTTGGGGTCCTAAACGACATTTCTTGGGAATGAGATTCTAGGACTGAAATTATGATCTGTGTAGGAGGAACTCTGGTCCCTCAGAGTGGGTGGGCCTGAAAGACTGTTATAGACCGAAAGAAACCACAGAGCCCCCCACACCCCAGAGGCTGGACGGGAGCCACAGACGGTGAGCCATGGACACACCCCTCCAGCAGGCGGGGGACGTTAGGTGCCGACCTTGAGCACTACCTGCTCACCTTGCACAGGTCCCCTGGGCTCATCCTTGTATCCACCTGTGACCCGGAGCCTGGGGAGGCAACGGTGCTGCCCACACGCAGACGGCAGTGTCAGAGAACGAAAAGTCACACAGGGCGAACTCAGCCTGACGAAGGTTCAGATCCCAGCCCCACCATCCACTAGCTCTGTGTTTTCCAGCAAATCATTCATTTCCACATCTGCCACTGCGGCTGAGGACGCTTCCCTCCTGGCTGGCTCGGAGTCTCGGAGGATACTGAATGAAAGCCTGGAATGCAAAGGGGGCATAGTCTGTTCCTCGGTTTGCTCAAATTTTCTGGGCTTTCCAGGAGCCCTGGGATTTGTGGAAGCGGAACTACAAGATTCCCAGCAAGGCCTCCTTTCTGGACTTCAGGGAAGGTTGAGGGGGGTCCGTGTGCACGCACTGGTGCAAGCAGGGCTGGGAACGGGCTGCCTCATCCCTTCCAGGGGCAGCACCCATCCAGTGTCCTCCAACAGGAGGCAGGAGAGTCCCCGCTGGGGGCACCAGGAGTTTAGACTCTCCAGCACTCACTCCCACTCACACAGAGGCAGCAGACACACGGCAGCACTCACATGCATGCGCGCGCACACGCACACACACACACATGCACGCCCCCACTCACAAAGAGGCAGCAGACACATGGCAGCACTCACAAGCACTCACACATGCACACTCCCACTCACATGGAGGCCACACAGTACCACTCTCACACGAACACACGCACACACACATGCACACACAAGGAGACAGCAGACACACATGGTAACCCACATACACACACACACAAAGGCAGCAGCCACACATGGCACCACTCACACACACACACACAAACACGGACACGCACACAGAGGCAGCTCTCACGGCACACGCACACTCACATGGAGGCAGCAGACACACATGGCACCACCCACACTCACACAGGCACACACAAGGAGGCAGCAGACACTCACTGCCCTCCTGCACACACACACTCACACACCCTCACATTCATTCACTCGCACACACAGCCCACGTCAGAGTCCACTGGGCACCAGCAGCCTGAGGTCAGCTGCTGTCCTTGGGTTGAGCCATCCTTGGCACCCTGGGGAGGGGCAGACGCTGTGGACATTTGGGGTCTGGGGGCTGGCCCCACAAAGGTCAAGGACTCCAGGGGCAGAGCTGAATACCCTCAGCCCCGGCCTGGCACGGGCTGGCCCCTACTCTCAGGGCCACTTCTCCAAGAGTCCCTGGCTAGTGCCTGCCTCTTCCTGGCCCTGCTTCCCTCTGAGAGGCTGGATCTGGTGTCCCCAGAGCATCCAGGTGGAGTGGCTGGTGAGGGCCAGCCAGCCCGGCCAGGAATGGGGCTGGGAGCAGGATGCGTACACCCTAGACCTCATGCATCCGGCCTCCCCGTGCTGCACCCAGGAACGTCGCCAGCCTCCCCGGTGCACAGCCGTCTCTGCTCCTCACACAGGGAGCTGGGGCGTGGAGGGCAGGGCTGTTCTCTGCAGGTTTGCTGAAAACGATGGCAGGGTCCAAACAGCACCTCACCTCCTGGGCAGGCTCCTAGGGGTCACTGGCCTTACAGCGTCCAACGCCTCCTTCTGCACCTGGAGTCCCCAGCAAGGGTTCCTTAGGGAGCTCCACCCATGTCTGTGGGCCTCGCGGGGCCGCCCCTGACCACGGGCTGTCACGAAACAGGAGCCTGCCCCAGGTGGTTCCCACAGGCACAGGGCAGGCCTGGGTGCTCTCACTACGCTAGTCTGGCTGCACTTCCTCGTGCCGTGTCAGGGCCAGCCTGGGAGGTCCACAGCTCTCCTGTCCGGCTTCTCGGTCTGTCCTGGTTTGCTTCTGTTTCCTCTGTTGCATTTGCACGTTCCTTAGGTCATGGAAGGTTCCAGAATCTTCCTGCAATAAAAGCTGGAGCAGTCCTGGTTTCTGAGCTGGTTGAGATGAGACTCATTCCTCCCTGAACACAGAAGCCACACACACACCCCCAGGCAAGGTCTCTGGCTGGCAGCCAAGCTGTGCCCTGCACTTGGTCAGCTGGTCAAGACCGTGACCTCCCTGGCCAGTGCCTGTCCTGGGGTCCCGGGGTCCCAGGGCTGTTCCTGGGGAGCGGAGTCGCACTCAGAGTGCAGGTGTCCTAGAGGAAGCCAGCGGAACCATCAAGGCCTCCCTGGAGCAGAGCCCGGCTGTCGGGTTGTTCAGCTCAGGGTCCCACTGCAGTGCTGAGTCTAGAAATTCTGGAACAAGGGGAAGAGCAAAGGAGGAGCGGCCAAGTGCCCTCCAAAGAGGGAGGCGGGGGATTCGCCTCTGCTGACCAGTGCGGGGCCGCCCAGGAAGACAGTTTAATTCCTATCTTTTCCTGTGAACGTGTTTGCACTCACCCACGAGCACAGAGCCTCTGCTGATGAGAACCCTGCACAGGGAGCCCCTCTGGCCAGGGCCCAGGTTTAATTAAAACACAGCCAACACGGTCAGGTTGCCTTTACCTGGGAAAAGCAGGATCCTTGGTCCCTACGGAATCTTTTTTGCAAGTTGACATTTAATTTAACATTAAAAACAAGTTATGCTTGCGTTAAAGGTAGTATGAAGTATTATTTTGGCTTTAAAACATTTCCGGAGAATTTCTCTGAGAATAGGTCCCGGAGAATATTACTCCACTATTTTTTTTTTTTTTTCTTTTTTTTTGTAGCTTTCCAGGAGAGAGTTTTAGCTTTAGGCCATTTCCTAGAAGCCCATTTTTATGCTCCAGGTTCTATCATTTTTAGCCTTTCCTCATATACCCATAGAATACAACTCCCTCCACCCCTCCTCAATAGACACAGACTCCTGATTGTAGAAATGGGGCTTGTGGGGACTGTCGAGTCCAGGAAATCCTGGAAGCGGGTCCCTGAAACCTGTAGGCCGGGTGATTCATCAGAGGATGCGACGCCTAAGTCCTGCTAGAACCCGCACTTTCCCTGCTCCAGGAAGAAGC
The DNA here is from genome assembly GCF_002776525.5 of Piliocolobus tephrosceles. NCBI lineage: Eukaryota > Metazoa > Chordata > Mammalia > Primates > Cercopithecidae > Piliocolobus > Piliocolobus tephrosceles. Next base: position 4,325 of record NW_022311036.1, read on the forward strand.
ATGCTCTGGAATCTGTTCTTGTCCTTGTAGATGGTTGTCAGTAACACACAAAGCAGTGACCAAAAAGAGAAGATGATGGAAATAAGGCAGACCCCAGAGGCCACCCACACACCCCCAGGACCCTTGATGCCAGGTCCCACCCTCACCTGCCTCAGCCTGAGCCAGCCCTGAGCCTGTAGAACAGGAAAAAAGGCCAGAGCTGCCAAACCCAGCCAGGCTGCCACACAAGAGCCACGTGCCACACGGGAGCCACAGCCGCATGGTATCCATATGCCATGCAGGAGACACACCATACGGGAGCCACATGTCACACGGGAGCCACACACCACATAGGACCACATGGTATCCACATGCCACACAGGAGCCACATGCCACATGGGAGCCACACGCCACATGGGACTACATGGGATCCACATGCCATACAGAAGCCACATGCCACATGGGAGCCAATGCCACACGGGAGTCACACGCCACATAGGAGCCATGTGCCACACAGAAGCCATGTGCCACATGGAGTTACACACTACACATTGGCCTCGGGAGCCTTACCTTGGAAGGCAGAGGGCCCGGCCGGATCAGTTGGAGGTCAAGGGCCAGGGCTACACATGGATCCCGGCAGTCTCAGGGCCGTTCTACCTGAAGGCTGATTTCCCTTTTAGATAACAAAGAACAACAAAGCTTAAACTTTTTTGAAAGTTTTAAAGTTATAAACAAAAGCGAAGCAGGTGTCTATTTCTTTTATTTTCCTTTTTTTATGATTTATTATTATTATTTTTTGAGATGGAGTTTCACTCTTGTTGCCCAGGCTGGAGTGCAATGGCATGATCTCAGCTCACTGCAACCTCCACCTCCCAGATTCAAGCAATTCTGCCTCAGCCTCCTGAGTAGTTGGGACTACAGACATGTGCCACCACGCCTGGCTAATTTTGTATTTTTAGTAAAGATGGGGTTTCTCCATGTTGATCAGGCTGGTCTCGAACTCCTGACCTCAGGTGATCCACCCGCCTCGGCCTCCCAAAGTGCTGGGATTACAGGCGTGAGCCACCATGCCCGGCTGGACACATCTATTTCTTCAGTAGCAGGGGTGGAGCTAGCCAGAGCCTGACATCATACGCACAGTAGAAAGGAGAGCACAATTTGCAGACAAGTCTAAAGGAATGACGGGACAGGCACACGAGGCACCTGCTGGGCACCGTGCAGCCAACACCACGGCAGCTGCCTCCACGGCCTGCGAACATTCCAGAAGGTCGTCTGCGGGTGCACCCGGCACGGGCTGGACGTGCAACACCCAGCTGCCTCCATGGCCTGGGAACATTCCGGGAGGTCATCTGCGGGTGCACCCGGCACGGGCTGGACGTGCAATACTGACCAATCAGTGTCCACTGCCTTCTCCCCGGGAAACCCCTTCGCTTCCGGAGGCTGTGGTGTGTTCCCTGTTTCACTGGGCCCTTGTGGTTTGAGGTTTATTCCTTTCCACCCTGGGATCCATTTGTTATTTGATCAGAACAAAGTTTTCTCTCTCCTCTCACCTGATTCCAATCAGGCATCCAATGTGTCAACCCAAGTGCGGGGACAAAACAATCATGGTAGCCCCCCCAGTCCGGCCTCCCTGCACCCTAGGGCCAGGTGGGACCTGCCTTCTTCTCCTTCCCAAGCTTTAAGTAACTTGGTAGCTAAACTTAATTACCATTGCAATGGACCGAATGTCTGTGTCCCCCCAAAATCCACAGATTAAAATCCCCACCCCCAAGGTGATGGTGTTGGGAGGTGAGGAGTGGGGAGGGGATTAGGCCACGGGGATGGGGCCGCATGTATGGGCTCGGCGCTCTTCTAAAAGGCAGCCAGCGAGCAGCTCTCTTGCCTTCTTCCCCAGCCCCGCCCACCACCCCCCATGAGGACACAGGGAGAAGGCGGCCGTCTGCAACCCAGAAGAGGCCCTCACCAGAATCCGACCCTGCTGGCACCCTGACCTCAGACCTCCACCCTCCAGAACTGTGAGGAAGGGATGCCTGTGGCTTAGAAGTCACCCAGCCTGTGGGACTTTGGGAGAGTGCCCACAGTAGACTCCAACATCGTTAAAATGGCCAGTGGCAAGTTTTACACACGATAATAAATAATTGAGCATGACATCAACTTTGAACATAGCAAAACCTTAAAAAATGTGTAAAACAAGACCCAGAGTGTCATTTTTTCTATCAATATTTTTTGGGAAAGTGCTATGTGCCAGGCTCTGCTGAGACCCCAGTAAATAAAACCAGACGTTAGGGTGGGGTCTGCACCCTCGTAGGGGGCAGAGGTGGGGGCAATGTGTCTAGGGAGAGTCTCGAGCAGGGTGAGGAGGAAGGGGCGCTGTGGAGGCAGGACCAACGTGGTGCATGGACCAGCTGCCGCCCAGGCTCCCCGGAAGCCGAGTCTGCCACGGAAGTTAACGGAGAAGCCACCTTTGCGCCACAGCAATGTGGAAATAGAGGGAGGGCCTGGGGGCAGAGAAGGAAGAGGCAGCCTCAGCAAAGGTCCCAGCCGATCCCCTGCGGAAGTCCAGAGTTGGACAGCCCTTCAGAGTCTTCCGGAATCAGGGCAAGTGGATGAGACCCGGGACCCCCGGTCTGACCAATCACTGGCTGCAGTCACATCTGTAATGACCAGGCAGTGACCCCACCAGACAGGAGGGGCAGCGGCACACCCACCCGGGGGGAGCCAGGGCTCAGGCGGCATCCACCCCCGAGACCCTCACGAGGGAGCGGGCAGGTGCAGGTGCAGCTCTCCGGCAGGGCAGCAACAAGGCCCAGGTCTCCAGGCAGGGACTTTCTTGCCCCCTGCCCATTTTTGCTTCATGTAAGGTGGAGGACCAGGGTGGGTAGTGGAGGCTGGAGTGGGGAGTGGAGGTCGCGTGGGAATAGGTGTGTGCGGGGGGTCTCGGTTTCTGAGCACACATTCTTTTAAGGGCTCCCTTTCTTTCTGCTCATGGCTGTTCCCGGCAGGTGCAGGTGTGGGTGCTCATGATTCCTATTTTACAGATGAGGAAACTGAGGAGGTTCAAAGTGGCCCTTCCCAGAGGGATGGAGGATGGGGGCATGTTCAGGTCTGTCTCTTGAGCCAGAACGTGCCCCTACCCTCCATCCCTCTGGGAAGGGCCACTTTGTGGGGCATTCCCAGTTGATTTATTCTGTGTCTGCAGAAGGGACCAGGCTGGGGAAACAGAGACCCTAGGCTGCACAGAGACTCCGCTTCTAGCAACAAGCAGAATGATGTTTCTCTGGAATTAGCTTACAGGACACCCCCCATCTTGAAAAAAGACATAATTTAAAAACAGACAGATTTGTCCACGAATATTCAGCTCTTGTGCAAACAGCAAACCCAGCCTGCAGACACGATGCTTTGTATTGTCATCTTGAACATTTCTCAGAACAGGAAGCCTGCGTGTTTCCGTGGTCACTCCTGTCCATAATCACAGTGATAATTGTGTTTGTAGCTTTTGTCGTTTTCTCCTGCAAACACCTCCCTTTTCTGGGACTCTTTCCAGTATTCTGAATTCACCAAGTAAGAATGCCATATGGAAGGTGTAATTTTCTGCTCAATTACTTTTCAGCCTCTTAAGAACACTGCTTTATCCCCAATGGTTATTTTTTTTCTTGAGAGAAGTTCCTTCCCTTTTTTAAAATACATAATTTTCTTTAAAGTGCTCCTGAAACTCATATTATGTTTTGCCCTTGATTATTTTTTCAAAATGACACTGTAATTTTTGTTACCAGAAGGAGGAAAAATGAAATAAACCTGAAATAGGGGATGATGTGTGTGTCGGTATCATGAACGCACATGTGGGCTTGTAAGTGTCCTGTCCTGTCAATTAACCACACCCATCCATCCGCCCCATGCTGGGACTGTCCTGGGAACCCAGGGATGCAGGGCCGGTGAGCCCCAAAACTGAGGCTTAGCCCAGGAGGGTTCTTGGCTTCGACCAGGGAAGAGTTTGGGGGAGGTGGTGGTGTTAGACAATGACTTCTATCAACACAGCAGGGCACAGCAGCAGCCAAGGTGCTGCTCCTTGCAGAGCAGGGCTGCCCAACAGGCAGGGTGTGCAGAGCAGCAGCTCAGGGCAGGTCTGCAGTCCTGTTTATACCCACTTTTAATTATATATAAATTGAGGGGTGGTTTATGCAGAAATTTCTTGAAAAAGGGTGGTGACTTCCAGGCCATCAGGTTGGTGCCATGGAAAGGGTCAGAAACCCCAGCTGTTGCCCTGGCGATGGTGAACGGACATGGCACCCTGGTGGGCATGTCTTACAGAAAGCTGCTTCCGCCCATCCCTGTTTTAGCTAGTCCTCAATTTGGTCTCGTGTCTGAGCCCCGCCTCTAGGGTGGAGTCCTGCCCCCTATCTCACAGGGGGCCTCAGACAGCTCACAGGGAATGGGTCAAGCCATTGGGACGGGCAAGAACACCCCACCCCATGCAGAACTAGAGTGTGCAGCCCACATCAGAGGGAGCAGCCCTGGACGGGGGTTGGGGAGCTGCAGCCTTCCAGGTAAAGGTGCAGGCGAAGACCCTGAGACCAGAGGAAGAAGCCATGCCCAGCAGCAGCCTCGGGACCTGGGTGGAGGGAGGCCCTGGGGAAAATAAGGCAGAAGAAAGTCAGGAAAAGCATTTATGTGGAAGAGACTGAGACTAAGAAGAAGCTAAGGGGTGCTGGTGGACCAGGAAGAAGGAAAGCATCGTCCAACCACACAGAATCAAGACCCTGGGGAGAACTTTCAGAAGAAGAGTGGACGTCAGGTCCTTCCCACACACCATTTAAATGCAGCTCCCTAAGTCGGAGCTCTTCAGAGTCACACTCACAATGGGCTAGGGGCTGGAACACTCGCTCTCCGGGGCTGAGAAGCTGCGGTTTGAGCCAGCACCTCCTCGTATTTGCTGAATTTGAAGGTTCCAGAGTTAACATTTTAAGGATTACTTAAGAAATGGTAAAGTACATTTAAGTTTCTGTTAAACTTACTTTTTGCATTGTAAGATGCAATGACATGGTCTCATGCTGGGCAGCAGGGAGCGTGGTCATTAAGGAGCTGAAGAGCCCGGCTCCAGCTCCCTAACAAGGGAAGACATCACTTGCTGCTGTGGTGTTGGGAGTCCTCAGGGTTTTTTTTTACCCTGCTGAAGATGAAAAGGCCTCCACAATCCCTTTTGATTAAAAGAAACACAAAAAGGAATATTCTTCAGAAAGGAGCAGCGCCGCTATTCACCCTGCATAGTGCACAAAATGGGACTCAGGAGGAATCAGCTTTGAATGGTGTGTGGGTGCAGCCGGTGGAGCGGGAGAAAATGCCCCGCATGGGGCCTGGACACCCAGCAGGACGCAGGTGACCCCCTCAGACCCGCAGAGCAGAGCCCAGGGCTGCACCCTCCCAGCCCGCCCTGGGGCACCAGCCCATTATGTTCCAGGCACATACTCAGCATTCACCCTTCCTCTTTCTGTCTTCTAATTACCTCTGCCTTTGTCTTCCCTCCCTAGCAAACACCCACTCCTGGAAGCTGGGGCCAGGTTTGACTCTCTCTGTCTTTCCTCTGTATCTCTCTTCCCTGATACGCTGCCCACTCAGCCCGCAGCCCACTGCTCACCCCACAGCCTGTGTTCAGAACAAATGCACCAACAAGTAAAGGTGTGAATGCATGGAGATGGGCACCCCTGCCCTCCACTGCCTCCTTGGAGATCAACCAGGAGGGAACAGATGGGGCCGGGAGAGTTCTGTACTAGGCACATGCACTAGTTTCCTGCACCACTGTAATGAATTACCAGGAACCAGGTGGCGGGAAGCAGTGCCCATTTACTCCTGCATGTCCCTAGAGGCCAGGAGCTCTAAGCCAAGTTGGCAGCAGGGCCAGGCCCCAGAAGCTCCAGGAAAAGAGCCTTCCTTCCTACCCCTTTCCATTTCCAGAGGCTCCTGGTGTTCCCTGGCTTGTGTCCGCATCACTCCAGGTTCTGCCCCTGTGGTCTCAGGGGCCCGCCTCTGCATCCATGTATTCTAGTTCCCTGAGCCCTTTCTAAACCCTCTCTCTCCCTCTGGCTGGTCCAGACAGTTGCTTACAGGCCACTGCCCCATCCTGATGGCGAACTCTTAGAGCATGGGTGTCCAAGCTTTTGCCTTCCCTGGGCCATGTTGGAAAAAGAAGAATTATCTTGGGCCACACGTAAAATACACTAACACTAACAATAGCTGATGAGGAAAATAAAGAAAGAAAGAGAGAGAGAAAGAGAGAGAGAGAGAGAGAAAGAAAGAAAGAAAGAAAGAAAGAAAGAAAGAAAGAAAGAAAGAAAGAAAGAAAAAATAAATCACAAAAAAAACTCACAATATTTTAAGAAATTCATGAATTTGTGTTGGGCCACCTTCAAAGCCATCTTGGGCCACATGCAGCCCAAGGGCAATGGGTTTGAGGATGAGACCCCCCATGCCCTCTCCCATGCCCACTCCAGTTTGAAGCCTGGCCTGAGCAAGCACATTGAGATCAACAATCCAGAAATGCTAGGAGCTCAGCTTTTAAAAATCTGAAATTTTTAAAACTTCAGACAAACAAACAAAACCTTCCAGACCCAGATGGTTTTGCTGGATGTGTCTACCAATTGTTTAAAGAAGAATTAACATCAATTCCACACCATCTTTCCCAGAAAATATTGGAGGATGGAACACTTCCCAAATGTTCTGTAATACTACTACCCTGATTTGTAAAAAGATGAAACAGTACCCCAAAAATTACAGATAATATCTTCATCAACTTAAACACAAAAATTGTTATCAAAATAATAGTGAAACAAATTCAACAATGTGTGAAAAGGATTATGCATCATGGCCAAGTGGGATTCATTTCAGGCATGCAAGGCTGGTTCGATGTTTGAAATGTAATTCACCGTCAACAAGCCAAAGAAGAAAAATCATATGATCATATCAATTGATGCACAAAAAACATTTGGCAAATTTAACACTTATTCATGATTTTATAAAGCTCACCAAGTTAGGGATAAGGCAGAATTAACTCAAAGAACATAAGTAAAAATAGACCTACATCTAATGTCATACTCAGTGGTGAAAGACTGAAAGCCATCCTCCTAAGAGCAGTAACAAAGAGTCCCCTCACTGCTTTCATACTGCCTCCTGTTGGAGGTTTGAGCCACAGCAATAAGGCAAGAATGGGAGGTGCAGGCAGAGAGGGAGGAAGAAAATGAATGTTTTAAATACAGAGGAGAAAGGAAGAAATGCAGCTATCTCTCTTTGCAGATGACGTGGTTTTTCATGTCAAAAATCTCAAGGAATCTACCAAAAGCAAACAAACAAAAAACTCTTAGAACTATTTAGTGAGTTCAGCAAGCTCACAGGATGGATACAAGATAAACATACAAAAAGCAATTGTATTTCTATACATAAGCAATGAATACATAAACACTGAAATTAACAACAGTACCATTGACCAGTGCTCTAAACCTGAAATCTTTAGGTGTAAATCTGTGAACTCATGTACACACTTGTCTGCTGTGATAAAAGAAAAACCTCAGCCAAATTAAATTTAAAGGAGTTTAATTGAGCTATGAATGATTCGAAGCAGATTCACAGAGACTCTAATGCAGCCACATGGTGGAAGATTTAGAGACAAAAAAAAAAAAAAAGGAAATGATGTACAAAAATCGGAAGTGTGAAGTACAGAACAGCTGGATTGATTACTCAGCAGTGTATGAGTGGTTGAAGTACACCTGCTGGGACTGGCCAAGACTCAGCTCATGCTGAGACTCAGTATGCATTACAGATGCATACTCCTAAGTTAGGTTTTCAGTCTTGTCTACCTATTAAATGAGGTTGCAGTTCATCCACAAGGATATACAAAAAAAAAAATGCAAGTACAGAGTCCTTCTCAGACCATACTTAGTTCGCTTTAACAGCTGAAAACCACAAAACATGCAGGGAGGAATTCAGAGTAGATCTAAACAAGTGGTGAGACATGCTATGTTTAGAGGTTGAAAGACTGTACATAGTAAATACGTCAACTCTCCCCAAACTGATAAACCAATTTAACACAAACCTCATAAAAATCACAGCAAGATTTTTTTGTAGATATAAACATGTTAATTTAAGTAGATGTATATTTTAAAAAGGAACAAAAATAGCAAAAAAACAATTTTGAAGATAGGATAAATTGGGAGGAACCAGTCTATCCAATTTCAAGACTTACTATATAGCTACAGCAATCAAGATTTGGCAATGTTGTCAGAGGAACAGACTAATGGAACAGAATGGAAAACTCAGAAATGGACCCACTAGTATATGTCCAACTGATTTTTGCCAAAGCAACACAGCAGAAGAAAGACAGGGTCTCAACCGATGATGCTGAGCAACTGAACACCCACAGGCCAACACCAGAAGAGTCTTGACTGAAGTCCCTCTCCTAACGCAAAATTTAACTGAAAATACCTCATGGACTTAAATGTAAAATGTAAAACCACAAAGTGTTTCTAGGAAACTTCAGAGAAAATCTTCAAGATCCAGGGCTAGACAAAGAGTTCTTAGACTTGACATTGAAAACACAATTCATAAAAGAAATCATTGATTGAATTTGGCTGCTGGTAAATTAAAAGCTTTTGCTCTGAGAAAGACTCCATTAAGAGGATGAAAAGACATGCTACACACTGGGAGAAAATATTCACAAACCACTTATACAACAAATGACTAGTATCCAGTATAGATAAAGAACTCTCAAAACTCAACATAAAAACAAATTGTTTAATACGAAGATAGGCACCAGACATGAACAGTCTACCAAGGAAGATGGAACCCATGACAGCAAGGAACTCTGTAGCAAAGAAGCACAGGAAAAGAGGATCAATATCAGTGGCTGTCAGGGACATGCAAAGTCAAAATCACAGTATGGGCCCAGCTATTGGAACGGCTAAGACACTACCAAATGCTGGCAGGGAGGCAGAGAGGCTGATGCCTTTTCTGGTAGTTATGTAAAATGGTAGAGCCACTCAGAAAACAAGCAAATAAGAAATTGGAGTCTCTTACTAAACTCCAATCATCACATGGCCTAACAATTATACTTTTGGGCATTTATCCCAGAAAAATAAAAAGTTATGCTCACATGAAAACCTGTACATAAACCTCCACAGCACCTTTATCAGTAGTAGGCAAAACCTGGAATCTGCCCAGATGTCATTCACTCATGGGCGAGCAGTTAAAGAAACTTGCGGTGCACACACACCTCCAAACTACTCAGCAATAAAAACGAACCACCTCTTCCTACACAAAATCTTGGATGAATCTGCAGAACTTATGCTGAGCAACAAAAGCCAATTCAAAAACATTCATAATAATATGAATGAATGTTTATGATATTACCATACAGCTACATAATAATATGAATGAATAATACGATATCATTGAATATCACACAGTCCCTGGGACTCAGGAGTCCGTGTCTGAGCTACCTGGGTCCTCTTCTCAGGGCCTCGCCAGGCTGAGGCTTGCAGGGAGGGGACTGATTGCTGTGTTCCTGCTCTTAGGAGGGACACATTTGGTCTTCCACCATTGACCAGGGCATTAGATGTGCCTGCTGGGCAGCCCTCTCATCTAAGGCTCAGGGTCTTCTTCTAAGACAATTCACGTTGTTGACACAATTCCATTTTTAATGACCATGACTCTCTTGGTGGTTGTGTTCTGGGGCCATGCTCAGCTCTCGGAGTTTTTGCCCTGTGCCCCCCGCCAGGGACAGTTGCCAACATATGGCTGACAGGTTTTTAAAAGACCAGTTGGAAAACGTTAGCTTTAAGGGCTCACTTGGTTAGATGAGTCCTACAAGGATAATCTCCCTTTTGATTAACTAAAAGCCAATGGATTAGAAACCTTAATCACATCTGCAAAACCCCATCTTCTTTTCCACTGAACTTCACCTAATCATGAGAATGCCATTCTGTCATATTCACAGGGTCTCCCACTCTCAAGGGGAGGGGTTTTCAAAGCATCTGCCCTGGGGCGGGATGGGGGAGAATCCCCGGGCCACCTTGGGCCCCCGCCATCACATGTGTGCCTGCATGAATGCACACCGGGCTCTCCCTCCAACTTTGCTTTTCACATGGTCTTTCTCCTCTGAGAAGCATGCCTCTTACAGGCCTCAGAGTGCAGCAGCACAGGAAGCAGATGCCCAGTGGCAGACATGGCACTGAGATCTCCAAACTCAGCCTCATTAGCACCAAACTGATGAAAACTGTTAACAAAGACCTTTTGGAGCTTGAAATGCAGATCTCAGAGAGTCTCGTGAGACTTTTCAAAATGGTCTCTGGCAAGAGGGGAAACAGAGACCCTCACCCCTTGAGGGCCAGAAGCCCCTCTTGACTGGTCCCATGGGAATGCTTCATCTTTGAGGGTTCAAGGCTGATGTTTCCACGTCGTCTGGGGACCCACAGGGCACTGCCTCCTTTGCACAGCCTGATCTCAAGCCGAGGACGCTGGAAGTGTTTTTCAGAAAAGATTGCAGCCAAGAGGTCACTGCCAGGAGTTGCTGGTCCTGGTGTCCTGGGAAGGGATGTGGCCTTTTCTTCCTAGGAACAGAGATAGGCCAGGGATCCAACTTCCCCACTGATGATCTGAGACAAACGCAGTGCACTTCCCACTTAGAAGGACACAGCAGGAGGCCAGGCACGGTGGCTCATGCCTGTAATCCCAGCATTTTGGGAGGCTGAGGCAGGCAGATCACCTTAGGTCAGGAGTTTGAGACCAACCTGACCAACATGGAGAAACCCCATCTCTACAAAAAATACAAAATTAGCGGGCGTGGTGGCGCATGCCTGTAATCCTAGCTACTTGGGAAGCTGAGCCAGGAGAATCGTTTGAACCCTGGAGGCGGAGGTTGTGGTGAGCCGAGATCGTACCATTATACTCCAGCCTGGGCAACAAGAGCAAAACTCTGTTTAAAAAAAAAAAAAAAAGAAAAAAAAAAAAAAGACACAGCAGGGACCCTTGGGAACCCTTTTCCTCTCCCGTGATTTCCTCATGGCTAAAACAAGATGTTGAGCCAGATGAGCCCTGGGACCACTCTCCGAGCCCTGAAACCCAAACCTGAAATCCCAGTCTGCTGAGCAGCGAGGGGGCTCCTGAGAGCTCTTTGCTGGCCATCGGCTCATGGCATCAAGACACTGGCAGGTCATCATGTTTGGCTTCCAGGGTTCACTTGACAAAAGAGCACTTGGAGATCACCACCTCCTCCTCACTGAGAAATCACTACTCTGCAAAGACATTAAGCAAGAAAACATCCACCATTTAGAGATCAATGAAGGTCGAACAGGATCTGAGATGAGGCTCAGGGACTTTCCCAGAAGACCCAGTGGCCGCAGCACAGGGGACGGCAGGAGCTTTGTGCCGTTCTGTGAAAGATACAGGCCATGCTTCCAGGTGAGCAAGTTGCTTCTTTAAAAGCTTTATTGCTAACCAGATAGAAGCTATGGGTTTATCTCTTTGATGCTCTTTGAAACCAAATTTGAAACTGAGATGCACATTCATCCACGTCAATAAATGCGTTTACCCGCCTGGGCTGCTTTTTGCTCTAGGAAATAAAAGTCCTTCATATTGTGTCCTAGCTGCTGTTGGTGGTTGCATTAGTCGGCTCGTACTACCACCAAAATACCATGGACTAGAGGCTTAAACAACGGAAGTTTGTTTCTCACAGTTCTGGAAGAGGCAGGTTCTACTCTTGATTGCAGGCAGCCACCTTCTCCTCACCAGGTGCTCCCAGAGCCTGCTCTGTGTGCATGAGGGCGGTGAGGGAGAGAGAGGGAGAGCAAGGCAGGCAGTGGGGAAAGAGAGAGGGGGGAGAGAGAAAAAGAGAAAAAGCACACTCTGCTGTCTCTTTTTATAAGAAG
>NW_022311038.1:0-5536 GCF_002776525.5 Piliocolobus tephrosceles
AGGCGTGAGCCACCACGCCCAGCCTCGAAAATTTTTTTTTAGAAATAGCCAGGTACGGTGGCTCACACCTGTAATCCCAGACTTTGGGAGGCTGAGACGGGCAGATCACCTGAGGTCAGGAGTTCAAGACCAGCCTGGCCAACATGGTAACACCCTATCTCTAAAAATACAAAAATAAAAATACAAAAATTAGCTGGGCGTGGTGGCAAACGCCTGTAATCCCTAGCCACTTGGGAGGCTAAGGCAGGAGAATCGCTTGAACCCGGGAGGAGGAGGTTGCAGTGAGCTGAGATTGCGCCACCACACTCCAGCCTGGATGAGACAGTGAGATTCCATCTCATAAAAAAAAAAAAAAGAAAGAAAATTTAAGTGAATTTAGAGACAGGGGACACAATTCAACCCCCAACTTAGACCCTAATCAAACCCTTCCACTGGTGTCTGTGGAGTGTTTCTTTTTCATGCCTCCCCTGTTTTTATCTTCTCTGTGTCTATCTGTACTTCTCTAACCAGGATCTTTACAGCCATAATGCCTATGGTAGCAGCTGGACTGATAATAGATGACCCCACACTGCAGCCTGTCCGACGACTTGTTTCCCTTGTAGGCACTGTGTGTGTTTTGGGTTTTGTTTGAGCTATGCCCTTGGAATGTCTGCTTCGGCTACTGCTGGGGCTGACCTGTCTCCCCTGGCCACTTAAGCTGCATGGCCACCACCTGTGTGCTCCATTTGAAGTGGATGTTGAGTGTGATTTCAGCTGTGCCATGGCTGTGCTCGGTCTACTCGAGCGAAGCCTCAGAATTCTCGGCTCTGTCACCGATAATTCTTTTTGTCTCTTCTGTTTCTGTTCTAAAACCACCTTGCCCATGATCCAGTAAAGAAGGTCCTTTAAGTGACGGGTCAGTAATCAACGCCCACTGCGGTCCCCGAGTGACACTAACCCTGTGTTTTTGATGTTCACCCTGTAGCTTTCTAAACTGCTTTGTTTTCCAAGCCATCTTCAAGTCAGCCATTTGATCTTGTTTTAAAAAGAAAGGCAGAGGAGGGGACCGGTGTTTTGATTCTGTCTGTTGGAAGTGCTAAGTGGCCTTCCTGCTTACCTGAGTCAGGGAGAGGTGAAGCATAATCGTGATGTGTTGCTGCTGTATTTTTGGCCAGCTAATTGCCTGGATTACCCTATGGAAAGAGCTCACAAATAACCCGGTGTGAGAATCGTGCCTTCATTCACCAGCACACTTACCTGTCATAGAGAAAAGGCATCTTAGTTGCTAGGGAGAGTTTCATCAGATAAACTTGGCTTGCCATAGCTTTGCAATGAAAGATCAGTTTATTTCTGGTAGAAAGTGATTGTAGGATCCAGTAACCATAGAAGAGTGAAATCATTTTCACCCCGATGTGATTAAAACTAAACTCTACAGGCTGCAACATTAGCAACCAGCAAACAGAGGCAATCAAAAAGAGTTTATCTGAGCTTTGATTTCACAGTGGCTTTGTTCCTATTCTTGCCTCCCAGGAAACATAACATAGCTATTATATGATATCTCTTACCAAGTTCAGAGCCAATCATTCACAGAGTGGCGAACGCCTGTAATCCCAGGCGTTGGTGACGGCCGGGCTCAACAGCTCATGCCTGTAATCACAGCACTCACTTTGGGAGGCCGAGGCAGGTGGATCATTTGCGGTCAGGAGTTTGACACTAGCCTGACCAACATGGTGAAACTCATCTCTACTAAAAATACAAAAAAATTAGCTGGGGCGGTGGTGGGCACCTGTAATCCCAGCTGCTTGGGAGGCTGTGGCAGGAGAATCGCTTGAACTCGGGAGGCAATGGTTACGGTGAACTGAGATCAAGCCACTGCATTGCAGCCTGGACGACAAAGCGAGATTCCATCTCAAAAAAAAAAAGAGTAGAACTTGATGACAACAGAAGGAATTTTAGTAGATCCTGGTAGTATCAAAGGACAGTTTTAGGAAGAGCTTTTGGGAATTCCTCAAGGTAGGCCAATTTCAGGTTCACTGACCAGCGTCCTAGTTCGTTTACATGACCTCAAAGCAGACCTTGTTTTAGATGGATACTTTGGCCGGGCGCAGTGGCTTACGCCTATAATCCCAGCACTTTGGGAGGCCGAGGCAGGTGGATCACCTGAGGTCAGGAGTTTGAGACCACCCTGGCCAGCATGGTGAAACCCCATCTCTACTAAAAATACAAAAACTTAGCCAGGTGTGGTGGCGGGTGCTTGTAATCCCAGCTACTCAGGAGGCTGAGGCAGGAGAATCGCTTGAACCGGGGAGGCGGAGGTTGCAGTGAGCCGAGATCGCACCATTGCACTCCAGCCTGGGCAAAGACAGCGAAACCCCATCTCAAAAAAAAAATAAAATAAAATAAATGGACTACCTTGCAAGGTTTTTGCTTGTGACTTTTTTTCTTTTGTTTTTCTTTCTTTATTTTTTCTACAGTAACAAACTCAAGTATGCTTGTGACTTCTGCCTTCATCTTTCAGGCATCTGAAAGTTCCTGATGGCTCTCTCTGATCAATACGCAACAGGCACAGCTCTTTTAAAAAGACCTATTGGTCTACATCAGTTAAAGTCTGAGGCCAGACTAACTGTGGCTCTGTAGCTGGTTACAGTGATACAGTCTAAAGGCTTTTACCATTAAATCCATTTTTGAAAGTGCAAATTGATGTTTCCCAAATTTTGTATCAGAGAACCATGCATACCATATTTTACATACACACACACACACACACATATATATATATATATATATTTTTTTTTTAGAGTCTCATTCTGTTGCCCAGGCTGGAGTGCAGTGGCATGATCTTGTCTCACTGGAACCTCCACCTCCCAGATTCAAGCGATTCTCCTGCCTCAGCCTCCCAAGTAGCTAGGATTACAGGCATGAGCCACCACGCCTGAATAATTTTTGTATTTTTAGTAGAGACAGGGTTTCACCATGTTGGCCAGGATGGTCTCGAACTCCTGACCTCAAGTGATCCGCCTGCCTCGACCTCCCAAAGTGCTGGGATTACAGGCGTGAGCCACTGCGCCCATTCCATAATATATTTTTTATTGTCTCATTTTTCTTAAATACCTCCTTTAGCCTCATCCTGAGCAGTAATGTCCATGAAATCTGGGCCACAGTTTCCTAACATTAAACAAATGCAGAACTATTGAAATTAGAAATACGCATCTGTTTACAACAGAATCATCTTATATTCCACATGGCTTTCAAGTTTTCTTTTCTCTGCGTCATTACGGTAATTAAAGAAACCCATGATTTGTTTCAGTAGCTTTTGATTTCCACTGGTAACGGGATAAATCCTCCGTAGCGGCTAAGGTGGAGGACACCTCACACATCACATCAACATGCATGCCTTGACCATACCGCGTGACCTCCAAGGGACCGTGTCCAAATGACACGCAGAATACCCCGCTGCTTTCTTAGAATGACTTTGACTTGCACCCCCGACTGTGTCTTTCACACCTTGAATTGATTTGCTCTCTTCTGAGTTTGCTGCTGTTTGTCTCCGGCACTGCAAAAAATGTGACGTGCACAGCAAAGGGTCAGTTCTCATTTCTGTGTTTGCTTTCCCTTCCAAAGGTTTAGCTTCTTCTCCCGAGATAAGAAGCGCCTGGCCAACACGCAGAGAAACGTGCACATCCAGGAGTCCTTTGGACAGTGGGCAAACACCCACCGTGATGACGGTTACACAGAGCAAGGACAGGAAGCCCTGCAGCACCTGTGACCTTGGCCCATCTCCACCCTCCAACCTGGACTGCCTGCCACCAGCGCCTGCAGCCGAACCGCAGCCCAAGGTCGTTGCTGCCTCAAGCCTCTCGGTGCAGGCGTACCCGGAAAACGACCCCTCAAACAGACTGACTGATTTGAGGATGGACATTGAAAAACTGACGCCAAACTCTAAAGAAATGTTTATTTATACCCAGGGCTATCACTGTTTCTAATAGATGACTCTGATTCCATAGGATATATATTTAATAATCCCACAGACGGAGGCCAGACTTCTGCGTTAACTTCAGTAACACAAGCTTCTTTAAGCCAAATACATCACTTGCCACTATCATTGCTGTTTGACTTGCTTTGTATAAAATGCTATGTGTAGAGGTGTTATTATCACAGGTGACATAGTTCAGCAGGAGGCATGGAAGGGCTAGATCTTCATTAGTTACATTCATGAAATTGTGATGGCAGCGTCTTAAACAGAATGTATCCATCAGGCAGACAAGGGGTCTGAAGTCACAGGCTCAGTAGCCCAACTCAGACACAAAGCCACAGACAATATGGATGATGGTCCTCCTACGCAGAAACTGGAGACAACTTTGCAGGCACCCTGGCTGCATTCCTGATAATGCCTAGAGCATGTAGCAATGTTCAAGGCAGGTGCCTTGGAATCTGCTGTGAGTTATGCAGTACTAACCAAACAAAGTTGCTAAGGATGAGATGTTGCAACATTTCTTGTGTGCCTTTTTTTTTCCTGACATCTTTTTTTTCCTTTTAGGATTCATTAAGTCATATACTTAGTCCCCTGCAAAGAAGAAGACAAACGTCCCATAGCAGATTGAAAGTGGAGCGTGGGATCCTAGGCAATGCAGGAGGGCAGGTGGGGGACCTGTAGCAGAACAAGGGTGCTAGGTGGGAAGCTGACTTGGGGGCCACACGTCTGACGGACTCACAGGGCTACAGCAGCAGACGGAGAGCCAGATGCTCTGCTGCAACTGGTGAGTTGGAGGCTTGCCCACATAACACTGTCTTTCTCTCCACCTGCCAAGCATCCAGGGCACAGGGCTGGGTGCTCATAGATTGAGCGAGGTAGCACCTCCTACCAGCACTCAGGTTTATCAGGGCCACATTCTAAACATTCTACTGAAGTTTGCTAAGAAACCATCAGTGAGGTCGGGCACAGTGGCTCACGCCTGTAATCCCAGCACTTTGGGAGGCCGAGGTGGGTGGGTCACTTGAGGTCTGGAGTTCAAGACCAGCCTGGCCAAAATGGTGAAACCCCATCTCTACAAAAATACAAAAAACTTAGCCAGGTGTGGTGGCGCACACCTATAATCCCAGCTTACTCAGGAGGCTGAGACAGGAGAATCCCTTGAACCTAGGAGGCAGAAGTTGCAGTGAGCCTAGATCGTGCCATTGTACTCCAGCCTGGGAGACAGAGAAAGACTTCATCTAAAAAAAAAAAAAAAAAGAAAAGACAACCATCAGGTGAATTTGCAGATTTTAGAATGGACTCTGCTTCCAGATTGCTGAAAAAAACAAAAAAAAGATCAGATAGGGTAATTATTGCTGCGTTAGAGCAGTGGTTTTCAAACCTGAGTGCCCATTAGATTAGAATTTATTCTCAAAGAATATAGAAGTGGGTATACTGATAAATTCCTCTCCCACCTGGCCACCTTTGTTGCCTTTCCAACAGGTAACCAAAATTGCCAGTTTCTTGGTTATCTTTCCTAAACACTCAATGTCCCCCCCTTTTTTTTTTTTTGAGACGGATTCTCGCTCTGTTGCCCAGGCTGGA
>NW_022311038.1:5636-8939 GCF_002776525.5 Piliocolobus tephrosceles
TTTTTTTTTTTTTTTTTTTTTTGAGATAGAGTCTTGCTCTGTCACCCAAGCCAGAGTACAGTGGCACCATCTCCACTTGCTGCAACCTGCGCCTCTTGAGTTCAAGCAATTCTCATGCCTCAGCCTCCCAAGTAGCTGGGACTACATGTGTGCGCCACCATACCTGACTAATTTTTCTATTTTTAGTAGAGATGGGGTTTCACCATGTTGGCTAGGCTGGTCTCACGGTCTCAAACTCCTGACCTCAAGTGATCCACCTGCCTTGGCCTCTCGAAGTGCTGGGATTACAGGTGTAAGCCACTGTGGCTGGCATTTTTTTTTTTTTTTTGGACACAGGGTCTTGCTCTATCACCCAGGCTGGAGTACAGTGGCGCTATCATAGCTCATTGCAGCTAAGCAATCCTCCCACCTCAGCCTCCCAAGTAGCTGGTACTAATGATGTGCACCACCATGCCCAGCTAATTATTTTTTGTAGAGACAAGGTCTTAACTTTGTTGCCCAAGCTGGTCTCAAACTCCTGGGCTCAAGTGATCCTCACACCCCAGCCTCCCAAAGTGCTGGGAATTCAGGTGTGAGCCACCATGCCCGGCCAAATGTCACTTTTTTGGTAAGTCAGCAGATCCAGCTCTTGAGCAAATCAGAGGTTAGATAATCGAGACAAAGGAAAAATCAATCCATCAGAAAGTTGATACATGCAATTATGTAAAAAATAATCAAGAACAAAAAGCACATATATATGTATATGTGTGTATATATTCCTTCTTTCCTTTTCTCTTAAGGGACAGGGTCTTTTTTTTTTTTTTTTTTTTTTTTTTGAGACGGAGTCTCGCTCTGTCGCCCGGGCTGGAGTGCAGTGACCGGATCTCAGCTCACTGCAAGCTCCGCCTCCCGGGTTTACGCTATTCTCCTGCCTCAGCCTCCTGAATAGCTGGGACTACAGGCGCCCGCCACCTCGCCCGGCTAGTTTTTTGTATTTTTTAGTAGAGACGGGGTTTCACCGTGTTAGCCAGGATGGTCTCGATCTCCTGACCTCGTGATCCGCCCGTCTCGGCCTCCCAAAGTGCTGGGATTACAAGCTTGAGCCACCGCGCCCGGCCCCAGGGACAGGGTCTTATTATGTCACCAAGGCTGGTCCCAAACTCCTGGCCTCAAGCAATCCTCCTGCCTCAGCCTCCCAAGCAGATGGGACCACAGACATGAGCCACCATACCTGGCCCTTCTTTTTATTTAAATGGCAACATAATATATACATGCTGTTCTGTGCTTTTCTTTTTTCCACTTGAAATATCATAGAGAGGGCCAGGTGAGTGGGTCACACCTATAATCCCCGCATTTTGGGAGGTCAAGTAGGGAGGATCAATTGAGCCCAGGAGTTTAAGACTAACCTAGGTGACATAGCAATAACCCATCTCTACAAAACATTAATTAAAAAAATAGGTGGGTGTGGTGGTACACACCTGTGATCTCAGCTACTTGGGAGGCTAAGGAGGATCCCTTGAGCCCAGGAGTTCAAGGCTGCAGTGAGCTGTAATCACACCACTGCACTCCAGCCTGGGAGACAGAGTGAGACCCTGCCTCAAAAAAGAAAAAATTTCTAGCAATAACTCCATGTAAGTACATAAGACAGTGGCTCTCATGGCCAGGAGTGGTGGTTCATACCTATAATCCCAGCACTTTGGGAGGCTGAGGCGGGTGGATCATGAGGTCAGGAGTTTGAGACCAGCCTGGCCAACACAGAGAAATCCCATCTCTACTAAAAATACAAAAATTAGCTGGGCATGGGGGCATGTGCCTGTTGTCCCAGCTACTTAGGAGGCTGAGGCAGGAGAATCACTTGAACCCAGGAGGCGGAGGTTGCAGCGAGCTGAGATCATGCCTTGCACTCCAGCCTGGGCAACAGACTGAGACTTTGTCTCACAAAAAAAAAAAAAAAAAGGCCAGGCGCGGTGGCTCCCACCTGTAATCCCAGCACTTTGGGAGGCTGAGGCAGGCGGATCACGAGGTCAGGAGATCGAGACCATCCTGGCTAACACAGTGAAACCCCGTCTCTACCAAAAATACACACATACACACAAAAAAAATTAGCCAGGCATGGTGGCAGGCACCTGTAGTCCCAGCTACTTGGGAGGCTGAGGCAGAATTGCTTGAACCCGGGAGGCGGAGCTTGCAGTGAGCCGAGATTGCACCACTGCACTCCAGCCTGGGCGACAGAGTGAGGCTCCGTCTCAAAAAAAAAAAAAAAGACAGTGGCTCTCAACCACGGATGACTGAGCCCCCCAGGGGGACATTTGGCAGTCTGGAGACATTTTTGGTTGTCACAACTGGAGGGGGAGAGAGGATACTGTCATCTGTGGGTGAACACCAAGGAAGGTGCTGATGAACATCCTACAATGCCCTGGTCTACCATATGGAGGTGATATTTATTAATGTTTATCTAAGCCCCACTGATGGACAGGTAGCTTCCTTCCAATCCTTTACTCTCAAAAAGTGTTGCACACTGTCACACACACAAAGGTCTACAGAATAAACTAGAAGCAGAATTGCTAGGTCAAAGAGTACTTGCTTCTGTCGTGTTCATGGAGACTGCCAAAGTGCCTTCCATGGAAGCTGTACCGTGGTTTTTCTTTCAAAGTCACCACAGCCCATAGAACACTAAGCCCAAATGCACAGTGTTGGAGTCTGAGTGTGCATGTTTTTGGTTTTGAGACAGGGTGGGTCTCACTGTCACCCGGGTTGGAGTGCAGTGGCACAATCTCAGCTCACTGCAACCTCCGCTTCCCGGGCTCAAGCAATTCTCCAGCCTCAGCCTCCCGAGTAGGTGGGACTATGGGCACGCACCACCAACACCAGGCTAATTTTTGTTTTTCATAAAGACAGGTTTTCACCACATTGCCCAGACTGGTCTTGAAGTGCTGAGCTCCAAGCGATACACCTGCCACGGCCTCCCAAAGTGCTAGGATTACAGCCATGAGCCATCACACCCAGCCTGAGTGTGCATGTTTTGTTTTTTCTTCTTCTTTTTTTTTTTTTTTTTTTGAGACAGAGTCTTGCTCTGTCACCAGGTTGGAGTACAGTGGCATGGTCTTGGCTCACTGCAACCTCCACCTCCCGGGTTCAAGCCATTCTCCTGCCTCAGCCTCCTGAGTAGCTGGGATTACGGGCTCCCACCACCACGCCTGGCTAAGTTTTGTATTTTTAGTAGACGGGATTTTACCATGTTGGCCAGGATGGTCTAACTCCTGGCCTCAGGTGATCCGCCCGCCTCAGCCTCCCAACGTGCTGGGATTACAGCTGTGAGCCATC
>NW_022311040.1:0-4431 GCF_002776525.5 Piliocolobus tephrosceles
GCTGAAAGAGCGCGTGGCCTACTACCGGCTGGCCGCCCTGCACCACCAGCTGGCCCATGGCAAGCTGGCAGAGCACTTCTACCTCAAGGCCCTGTAGCTCTGCAACTCGCCACTGGAGTTTGATGAGGAGACCCTCTACTACGTGAAGGTGTACCTGGTGCTTGGTGACACCGTCGTCTACGACCTGAAGGTTGGTGGGGGAGGGGCAGGGCGCTCGGTGTTCCCGGCCCCCTTGGAGTGGGATCTCCACCCAGACCCCAGGGGTCTGGGTTCCAGCCTTCCTTAGGAATGGCCCAGTGGCTTCCCTGGAGCTCTGCACCCAGCTAGAGGAGCCGGCAAGGTTAGCAGATGCAACCCAGCTCCCAAGCTGGCCAGGCCCCACCCTCAAGAACTCAGTCTCAACGAGGGAGGCTGACACATGAGCGGGCAATGGTGGCTTCTGGGTAAAGAAGGGGGATTGTAGTGAGGGGGACCCTCCTGGAGGAGGTGACACCAAACTGAGTCTTGACAGTCAAGTGTCAAGTTACATTTAATAAAACAGGGTCGGGAGAAGGACATTTTGGAGGACGGCATCATCCTCACATTGAATCCACGATGCAAGATCCAACCCAAATCCCGGTGCCTCCTCTAGGAAGCCTGCCCAGGGTGCCACCCTGCACTGAGCAACTCCTTCCTGGAGTCCCGAGACACCTGGACTCTTCACATCACCCAGGAAGGGTGGGGTGGGGCCGGTGTCTTACCATCGGGTTCACAGACAGGGGAACCCCAGCTCAAGGCAGGTGCAGTGGGGTGGGGCCCCAGCCAGCCAGGCTGAGACCTTGCTGGGTCAGGTCTGTCTCGAGGGGAGGTGCTGTGCTCCCTCTGCCTCCAGCCCTTCATGGGTGGAGAGCTGGGACTAGCAAACTCAGACCTGGGCTGTCTCCACCCTCTGCCCAGCAGGCACCTGCCCCTCCTCCGCATCACACTGGCACCGTGTCAGTGCTCCTTATGGGCTGAGGGGCCAGGATGCTCCAGTCCAGGGACTGAGATCTTGGGGGCGTTAGAACAACATGAGAAGCTGGGGCAGCCCTAAGACCCCACCCTGTATCCCTCACCACAGGCCTGGGGCTGCCGGGGAGGCCCCCGCCCAGTGCTGGCGCCACCCGGTGGTCAGAAGTGGTCCCTGTGGCCTCCCAAGTCCCAGCCAGACAGGGAGGTGTCAGGCCCAGAGAGACGCTGCCCACCGCTCAGGGGCTCGTCTGGGACCAAGGGACGGGCCTCCCAGAAGTGGCCCTTTATCTCTCTTGGTCAAGCCTGCTGCCCACCCCGCCTGTACAAGAGGAAGGAAACGGCCAAGTAGTACCTGAGAGTCCATGGTTGGGGTTGAGGGGCAGAGGCCTCCTTCACCTCCTTCTCGAGCACAGCCCTCTGGGCCTCCTCGTGACGGTGCTGTCAGCCCAGGCCAGCGTCCCACAGGGAGGCCCCGTCGGAATTCCCCAAGGGCCGCTAAGGCCACACCCTCCTCCTTGTATAGGAGGCTCTGGACCCGGGGCCCAGAGGAGTGGGAGAGAAAGCTGGGCTGGATGGGGTCTGGAAGGCTGGCGGAGAGGCAGGGTAAATGGGCTTCCTTGTCGATTGCCTCTAAAATGAGGTCACCTTTAGTCTACAGGGGAGAGAGCGAGCCCTGGAATAGGGTGGATTAGGTGTGTCCTGGCTCACCCTGCCACTCACCAGCTGCTGCACACACTACAGGCACATGGAAATGCACACACAGGCACAGGACAACGCACAGTCAGGCACACAAACACAGGCGCGCGCACACATACAGGCACAGGTGCACACATAACCCGATGCACAGGTACACGCACAGTAAGGCACACAAACACGCACAGGCACACGCAGAGACATATGCTTTTGCTGGCTGCTTCCTGTGTAGTTGAGAAGCCCCCACCCCTTCAGGAAGCCGTTGCCTCCCACCCCCGGCTGAGTCAGGGGCCTCCTGGGCCCCCACAGGCTCCTGGGCTTCCCTCTGCCACAGCCCGGGCCGCCTTTGTGGTCAGTGTTCAGTCCCAGGTCCCTCAGACTGGGAGCAGATTTTAGCCTCAGCCATGCTCCCAGCACAGAGTCCAATGTTCGGCTGGGCCGGGGGGCATTAGATGAGCAGTTGCGGTGACTCGGGACCTTCTCACGCCCCTGCTCCGCGTGTGGGGCGGGGCAGTGAGGGAATGGACTGCTGCATCTTGGACTTTGTCCTTGGCCGTGGGAGCCGTCTTGAAGAGGGACAGGCCAGGCCTGGGTCTTAGCGAGGTCCCTTGGGTGTCCCTCATGTGGAGGCGCCGCCTGGGGAGAAGCTGGCGGGGAGATGGGAGGGTCAAGGTGGAGGTCTGGGAGGCAGCATCCCACCCCAGGGATGGTGAGTTTGAGCCAAAGATGCATTGAAAATGGGAGTGGAGGTCTGGGGAGTCACACTTTGTCAATATTTCAGGGAACATTGCCAGGGAGGACACCTGTGAGATGGTTTTGTACCTGGCCTGGCCCGTGGAGGGCCTGGAAAAGGTCAGCATGGACAGGGGCCAGAGGGGAGCCTGGATCACTCAACGCTGTGCCCCTGCTGTGGCTTGGAGCCACGGGTCCTGCATGGAACTCAGAGCAGGCAGGATCGGCCCTGTCCTCAGCCCATGGGGAAAGCAGCCACTGCCTGCAGAGAGGGTGGGACTGGGGCAAGAGGCTTGGGGTGAGTGGAGCATAGGGATAGTCAGGAAGGTTTCCAGCGGTTTCAGAGTTGTCCCCACCTCCTGCAGCTGAGACCACAGCCGTGTCACAGGCTTCAGGGCTCATGGGGTGAGCCAGCATTGGCTGGACATGTGGAATGACCTGGAGATGGGAGCAGCCTCTGGGAAGACAGGCTCCGAGTCCCCCCTTTTGCTGAGCATGGCCTGTCCCCTTCAGGAACGGTTTCATGCAGCCGGGTACTATCAGCTGGTACTGGCAGCCACCGTGGACCTGGGCAACAAGAAGGGCACAGCTGAAGACCTACACGCGGCCAGCCACCATCTCCCACAACTTCCTCCTGGACTGCGAGAAGTCGCTCTTCTTCTGT
Source organism: Piliocolobus tephrosceles (assembly GCF_002776525.5). Classification (NCBI taxonomy): domain Eukaryota; kingdom Metazoa; phylum Chordata; class Mammalia; order Primates; family Cercopithecidae; genus Piliocolobus; species Piliocolobus tephrosceles. The sequence goes on from NW_022311040.1 coordinate 3,080, forward strand.
CAGAAGGCCAGGAGCTTCACCACAGTGCTCAATGTCTGCAGGGTCAACCTGTCTCCTCTGCCACTCTGCGGGTGGGGCCCCTGGTTGGCCCCAGCCACCCTCGCTGAGGACAGCATCCGAGGGAGTAGGTTTTGTGCAAGGAGGATGGTCTCCTGCCTCTCCTGGTGTCCCCCGTGGCTCATTTTCTGGGAAATGGAGGCATGAAAGCAGGGTTCAAATAGCAATAAATGTTTTTTTGCAATAACATCCTGAAGTCCCCAGGGCATCCTTCCCTGTGTGCTTCCTGGGCAGTGTCTAGGGCCAGCTCCTTCCCTGGTGACAGCCCTCTGTTCTTGGGGATGAGAAGGACCCTGAGGCCAACAGACCTGGGCCAGGTCACCATGAGCCTCGTTTTCCTTTTCGGCCAGAGAGGAGGTGGTGGTAGAACTCCCTGGGCAGCTCCCTGCTCTCCCTGCTCAGAGCTTTTGCTGTAGGTCTCGTGCCGCCCTTACCTTTATCCTTCAGGCCACTGTATCCGCATGTGGGGGTTCCTAGTGCCCCTGTTCGCCATTGAAGAAACAGAGGCACAGAGAGGTTCGGTGTCTCGCCCACCGTCACACAGCAGGTAGGGGCGGAGACACAGAGCCTAGTACACTGACCACACCACCCTGCCAGCTTGCTGCCAGGAAGGTGTCCCCCATTAGGACCCAAGGCCAACTCCTGGACCTCTCTTGTGGTGTCAGGAGAGCCACAGGCCAGTGAGGGTGGCCCCGGGGATCCCTCAGTGTCCTCTGCTCCCAGACTTGGTTGGGCCGAGCCTGGCCAGTCCCACCTCTGGCCACCGGTCAGCCCTGTGGGAAGTGAGATGCAGGGATCCCCACCTGTGTAGACGCTGCTACCCAATATTGAAAGCCTTATCTAGGCTGCTCCCTATGCCGTCCCCACAGGCCCCCTCCCCTCATCCCAGTCCCTGGAATCCCAGCTTTTCCTTCTTGGAATCTCTTGGCCGCAGGGAACACAACTCACACGGGCTCTTTGCCAGTTTACGGCAAGGAAACCAAGGTTCAGAGACTGTGGGTGTCCCACGTGATTCTCACATACACTGCACTCTCCCAGGCCCCTCTTTTAAACACTTTAAATGAGGTGACTTTCACATCGCATGCAATTAACTATTTCAACGCGAATAATGTGGTGGCATTTGTGCACTCACAGTCCTGTGCAGCCACTCACGCCATGTAGTTTCAAAACGTGTTCATCTCCCCAGAGGAAACCTGCCATCCTCACTAAGCTGTTACCCCTCCTTGGTATCCCCCAAGCCCCTCGTTCAATGGAAGGGGAAACTGAGGCCCAGAGAGAGACTTGCCAGTGGGTGG
>NW_022311041.1:0-1177 GCF_002776525.5 Piliocolobus tephrosceles
GGGCCACGCGAGGACACAGCTTAGACCCATGAGGTCCCTGGGTGCCCCGAGTCCTTCCCTTGCTATTTATGGAAATATGGGAGAAACCAGAATGGTCTGAGCATGGACCTGGCCGTGCCCCGAGGGGCGGAGAAAAGCACCCACCTGTCCAGTCTTCCCTCCACCCCGCGGTTCCCTCCTACCCGGACTCTTGGGCTGACGCGGCTCATGCATTAAGGGTTTAGCTTCGCATCACGAGAGCCTCCTCTGGCCTCCTCTGACCACCCCTGGACCTGCAGTCAGCACTAGTCTGCAGGACACGCGTGGACAAAGCTGATGGATCACGGCCTCAAACGAGGAAGGTGCCAGGCAAGGAGTCGGAGACGCCAGGGATGGGGCAGCACTCACCCGGGGAGGCGAAGGCCGGCAGCGGCCACCACCGAGGACCTCACTTCCCATCCTGAGGGCACCTCACCCAGGGAGGCTAAGGCCGGCATCAGCCACCACCGAAGGCCTAGAGGGCTCTTCCCACCCCGAAGGCGGCTGCGATCACATTTCTCATCGCACCAAGAGACCTCTGTATTGAGCACAAACCTTTTCAACCTTCCAATCAGTAAGGAATCACAACACGGACATTTCCTCAATCCAAATGGCCAGCCCCCAAAACAGACATGCAATCATACACATTTCCTGTGGGAAAGTCAGTCAGTCCCTGGGGCCTCGCGCCAGGGGTGGGGGAGCATCATGGGGAGACGCCCCAGCCCCAGCCTGGCTCCTCCCCCTACACAACTCCTTTTCCCTCTGCCCCCGCGCCCCTCCCCAACCCCTCCTAGCTTCAGAGGCTCCTTCCTCAAATTCTTTCCCCTTGATGAAGTCATTCATTCCCAAACTGCAAAGCAAAGGCATGGGGGCTCAAGAGAAAATCCACACCGTGACTCGTGTTTTAGATTCTCGTAAGTTTGAGAATACCCAAGCAAGAATCTTTGGCATCTGAATGTGGTCTGAAGGCATCTCAGCACTATGCTCTGCACTGGCCTGGAGTGGATCATGGGTGTCTCGGATGTCTTAGTAACTCTACACTAATTATTTTGAAACATCACTAGCAGAATAGAACCATGTGAATAGCTGCTTCTCTGTTAAAAGTAGGAAAAGACTCCTTCACTTGCTTTACCCGTCTTTGCTGCTTTATGAGGCAGGG
>NW_022311042.1:0-32411 GCF_002776525.5 Piliocolobus tephrosceles
CTTCAAATAAAACTGGATAGAAGCTTTCTGAGAAATCACTACGTGATGTACGCATTCCACTCAGGGAGTTATACCTCTTTTCTCCAAGGCAGCATTTGAACACTCTTCCTGGAAAACCGAATAAGTGATATTTTGGAACACACTCTGGACTATGGTGAATAGTGAAAAATACTGACATAAAATCGAGGAAGGAGTGTTCCAAGAATCTGCTCGCTGATATGTGCATTCACTTCACAGAGTTAATGCTTACTCTATGTTGCCCACTTTCAAAACTCTGTCTTGAAGTATCTGTGAGGGATACTTAGTGATGCCAAGAAGCTAGTGGTGAGTAAGGAAATGCCTTCCGATGAAACTTACAAAGAAACATTCAGAGAAACCGCATTGCGATGTGTGTATTCGTCTCATAGAGGGAGCTCATTGAGAGCTATGGTGAAAAAGGAAATATCCTCAGATAAAAACTGGAAAGAAGCATTCTGAGAAACTGCATTGTGAAGTGTGAATGCAACTCACAGAGAAAAACTTTTCTCTTCAGAGATCCGTTGGCTAACACTGTTTTCTTGAAATCTGCAATTGGAAACTTCTTAATCCAATGAGGCATACGGCGACAAAAGAAATATCCTCAGATGAAAACTAGAAAGAAGTTTTTTAGAAACTTCTTTGTGATGTGTGAATTCATCTCACAGAGTTACACTTGCGTTTCATTGAGCAGTCGATTAACACTGTCTTTGAAGAACCCGAGAAGGGCTAACTTGGATCGCATTGAGGCCTTGGCTGTTACAGGAAATATCCTCCATTAAAAAGGTGACAGAAGCTTTGTGACAGACTTCTTTGTGATATGTGAATTCATCTCACAGAGTAACAACTTAGTCTTCATGAAGCAGTTTGCTAACAGTGTTTTCGTGGAATCTGCAAAGTGATATTTGGGAGCGCATTGAGGCCTATGGTGAAATGGAAATATCCTCAGATAATATCTAGAAAGAAGCTTTCTCAGAAGTTGCTTTCTGATGTGTGAATTCATAACACAGAGATTCACTTTTCCCTTCTTGCAACAGTTTCCTAACACTGTTGTCGTGGATTCTACCAAGTGATATTTGGGAGCTCATTGAGGGCTATGGTGAAAAGGGAAATATCCTCAGATAAAAACTGGAAAGAAGCGTTCTGAGAAACTGCATTGTGACATGTGAATGCAACTCAAAGGGTTACACTTTCCTTTTCATTGATCCGTTGCTAAGACTCTTCTTGAAATCTGCATTGGGATATTTCTTAGTGCAATGAGGCTGACGGTGACAAAGGAAATATCCTCAGACAAAAACTAGAAAGAAGCTTTCCTAGAAACTTCTTCGTGATGTGTGAATTTATTTCAGAGAGTTACAATTACGTTTCATGGAGCAGTCGATTAACACTGTCTTTGAGGAACCTGAGAAGGGCTACCTTGGATCGCATTGAGGCCTAGTCCGTTACAGGAAATATCCTTAATTAAAAATGTGAAAGAAGATTTGTGGTAAACTTCTTTGTGTCATGTGAATTCATTTCACAGAGTAACAACTTAGTCTTCATGAAGCAGTTTGCTAACAGTGTTTTCGGGGAATGTGCAATGTGATATTTGGGGGCGCACTGAGGCCTATGGTGAAAATGGAAAAATCCTCAGATAATAACTAGAAAGAAGCTTTCTCAGTAGTTGCTTTCTCATGTGTGAATTCATAACACAGGGATTCACTTTTCCCTTCTTGCATTAGTTTGCTAACACTGTTGTCGTGGATTCTGCCAAATGATATTTTGGAGCTCATTGAGGGCAATGGTGAAAAAGGAAATATCCTCCCAGAACAACTGGAATGAAGCTTTCTGAGAAACTGCTTTGTGATGTGTGGATTCATTTCAAAGTGTTACACCACACTTTCATGGAGGAGTCTGCTAGCACTGACTTTGTGGAAGCTCCGAAGTGATGTCTTGGATATCGTTGAATCCCATAGTGAATAATCAAATATCTTCAGAGAAATCTGCAGAGAAGCCATCTCAGTAACTTCTTTCTTGTGGGTGAACTCAGCTCACAGTGTTAGATGATTGTTTTCATTCAGAAGCTTGCTAACCGTGTTTTCACAGAAACTGCAATAAGACACACCGTGGCGCTCCGAGACCAACAATAACCTCAGCTCAAACAAGAAAGAAGCTTTCTGAGAAACTGCTCTGTGATGTGTGAATTCAACTCACTGAGGTACTCCTGTATTTCGTGGAGCTGTTGGCTAGCCCTGTTTTTGTGGAATCTGAGAACTGATATTACGGATCCCTTTGAAGAATATAGGGCCAAAGGAAATATCCTCCATTAAAAATGAGAAAGAAGCTTTCTGAGAAACTTCAATGTGATCTGTGAATTCATCTCACAGAGTTACACCTTTCTCCTCATGATGCCGTTCGCTTTGACTGTTCTCGTGGAATTTGCAAAGTGATATTTGGGAGCCCGGTGAGGATTATGGTGAAAAAGGAAATATCCTCAGATAGAAACTGGAAGGAAGCGTTCTGAGAAACTGCATTGTGACCTGTGAATACAACTCACAGAGTTACACTTTCCTTTTCATTGATCCGTTTGCTAACACTCTTTTCTTGCAATCTGCATTGGAATATTTCTTAGCACAATGAAGCTGATGGAGACAAAGAAAATATTCTCATATAAAAACTAGAAAGTATCTTTCTGAGAAACTTCTTTGTGACATGTGAATTCATCTCACCGAGTTACAACTTTTTCTTCAGGAAGCAGTTTGCTAACACTGTTGTCGTGGAATCTGCCAAGTGATCTTTGAGAGCTCATAGAGGGCTATGCTGAAAAGGGAAATATCCTCAGATAAAAACTGGAAAGAAGCATTCTGAGAAACTGCATTATGATGGGTGAATGCAACTCACAAGCTATACTTTTCTCATCAGAGATCAGTTTGCAAACACAGTTTTCTTGAAAACTGCTACTGGCTACTTCTGAGCCCAGTGAGGCTTACGGCAACAAAGGAATTATCCTCAGATAAAAACTAGAAAGAAGCTTTCTTAGAAAGTTCTTTGTGATGTGTGAATTCATCTTCCTGAGTTACATTTATGTTTCATGTAGCAGTCGATTAACACTGTCTTTGAGGAACGTGAGAAGGGCTACCTTGGATCGCATTGAGGCCTAGGCTGTTACAGGAAATATCCTCAATTAAAATCGTGAAAGAAGCTTTGTGACACCCTTCTTTGTGATATGTGAACTCATCTCACAGAGTAACAACTTAGTCTTCATGAAGCAGTTTGCTAACAGTGTTTTCGTGGAATCTGCAAAGTGATATTTGGGAGCACATTGAGGCCAATGGTGAAAACGGAATTATCCTCAGATAATAACTAGAAAGAAGCTTTCTCAGAAGTTTCTTTCTGATGTGTGAATTCATAACACAGAGATTCACTTTTCCCTTCTTTCAGCAGTTTCCTAACACTGGTGTTGTGGATTCTTCCAAGTGATATTTGGGAGTTCATTGAGGGCTATGGAGAAAAAGGAAATATCCTCAGATACAAACTGAAAAGAAGCGTTCTGAGAAACTGCATTGTGACATGTGGATGTAACTCACAGAGTTACACTTTCCTTTTCATTGATCCGTTGCTAGGACTCTTTTTTTGAAATCTGCATTTGGATATTTCTTAGCGCAATGAAGCTGGCGGTGAGAAAGGAGATATTCTCAAATAAATACTAGAAAGTAGCATTCTGAGAAACTTCTTTGTGACCTGTGAATTCATCTCACCCACTGACAACTTTGTCTTCACCAAGCAGTTTCCTAACACTGCTGTCGTGGAATCTGCAAAGTGATATTTAGGATTGCATTGAGGTCCATGGTGGAAACTGAAACATCCTCAGGTAAAATCTAGAAAGAAGCTTTCTGAGAAATTGCCTTCTGATATGTGAATTCATCACACAGAGATTCACCTTTCCCTTCTTGTAGCAGTGTGCTAAAACTGTTTTCGTGGATTCTGCCAAGTGGTATTTGGGAGCTCATTGAATGTTATGGTGAAAAAGGAAATATCCGCCCAGAACAACCGGAATGAAGCTTTCTGAGAAACTGCTTTGTTGTGTGTGAATTCATTAGAAAGTGTTACATCACACTTTCATGGAGGAGTCTGCTAGAACTGACTTTGTGGAAGCTCAGAAATGATGTCTTGGATATCATTGAATTCCATGGTGTATAACGAAATATCCTCCGAGAAATCTGCAGAGAAGCCTTCTCAGAAACTTCTTTGTTGTGGGTGAACTCAGCTCACAGTGTTAGATGATTGTTTTTGTTCAGAAGCTTGCTAACCATGTTTTCACAGAAACTGCAATAAGACACACCGTGGCGCTCCGAGACCAACAATAACCTCAGCTCAAACAAGAAAGAAGCTTTCTGAGAAACTGCTCTGTGATGTGTGAATTCAACTCACTGAGTTACTCCTGTATTTCGTGGAGCTGTTGGCTAGCCCTGTTTTTGTGGAATCTGAGAACTGATATTTCGGATCCCTTGGAAGACTCTAGGGCCAAAGGAAATATCCTCTGTTAAAAATGAGAAAGAAGCTTTCTGAGAAACTTCAATGTGATCTGTGAATTCATCTCACAGAGTTACACCTTTCTCCTCATGAAGCCATTCACTAAGACTGTTCTCGTGGAATTTGCAAAGTGATATTTGGGAGCCCAGGGAGGGTTATGGTGAAAAACGAAATATCCTCAGATAGAAACTGGAAGGAAGCGTTCTGAGAAACTGCATTATGACCTGTGAATACAACTCAGAGAGTTACACTTTCCTTTTCATTGATCCGTTTGCTAACACTCTTTTCTTGCAATCTGCATTGGGATATTTCTTAGCACAATGAAGCTGAGGGAGGGAAAGGAAATATCCTCAAATAAACACTAGAAAGTATCTTTCTGAGAAACTTCTTGGTGACATGTGAATTCATCTCACCGAGTTACAACTTTGTCTTCACGAAGCAGTTTGCTAAAACTGTTGTCTTGGAATCTGCAAAGTGATATTTGGGAGCGCATTGAGGCCCATGGTGAAAACGGAAATATCCTCAGATAAGTACTAGAAGGAAGCTTTCTGAGAAATTTCTTTGTGATGTGTGAATTCATCATAAAGAGATTCACCTTTCCTTCTTGTAGCAGTTTGCCAACACTGTTGTCGTGTAATCTGCAAAGTGATATTTGGGAGCTCATTGAGGGTTAATGTGAAAAAGGAAATATTCTCAGGTAAAAACTGGAAAGAAGCACTCTGAGAAACTGCATTATGATGTCTGAATGCAACTCACAGAGTTACTCTTTACTCTTCAGAGATCAGTTTGCTAACACAGTTTTCTTGAAGTCTGCAATTGGATAGTTCTGAGCACCATGAGGCTGACGGCAAGAAAGTAAATATCATCAGACAAAAACTAGAAAGAAGCTTTCTTAGAAAGGTCTTTGTGATGTGTAATTTCATCTCACAGAGTTACACGTACGTTTCCTGGAACAGTCGATTAATACTGTCTTTGAGGAACCCGAGAAGGGCTACCTTGGATCGCATTGAGGCCTAGGCTGTTACAGAAAGTACCCTCAATTAAAAACGTGAAAGAAGCTTTGTGACAAACTTCTTTGTGATATCTGAATTCATCTCACAGAGTAACAACTTAGTCATCATGAAGCAGTTTGCTAACAGTGTTTTCGTGGAATCTGCAAAGTGATATTTGGGAGCGCATTGAGGCCTATGGTGAAAACGGAAATATCCTCAGATAATAACTAGAAAGAAGCTTTCTCAGAAGTTGCTTTCTGATGTGTGAATTCATAACACAGAGATTGACTTTTCCCTTCTTGCAACACTTTGCTAACACTGTTGTTCTGGATTCTGCCAAGTGATATTTGGGAGCTCATTGAGGGCTATGGTAAAAATGAAATATCCTCAGATAAAAAATGGAAAGAAACGTTCTGAGAAACTGCATTTTTACTAGTGGATGCAACTCACAGAGTTACACTTTTCTTTTCATTGATCCTTTGTTAAGACTCTTTTCTTGAAATCTGCATTGGGATATTTCTTAGGGCAATGAAGCTCATGGTGACAGCACAAATATCCTCAAATAAAAACTAGAAAATAGCATTCTGAGAAACTTCTCTGTGACCTGTGTATTCATCTCACCGAGTTACAACTTTGTCTTCATGAAGCAGTTTGCTAACACTGTTGTGGAATCTTCAAAGTGATATTTGAAGCGCATTGACACCCATGATGAAAATGGAAATATCCTCAGGTAAAAATGAGAAAGAAGCTTTCGGAGAAATTGCCTTCTGCTATGTGAATTCATCAGAGAAATATTCAAATTTCTCTCCTTGTACCAGTGTGCTAACACTGTTTTCGTGGACTCTGCAAAGTGATATTTGGGAGCTCATTGAGGGCTATGATGAGAAGGGAAATATCCTCAGGTAAAAACTGGAAAGAGCCTTCTGAGAAATTGTTTACTGAATCTGGAATCCCTTTTGAAGGAAAAGCTACCAAGAAACATTCGGGAGTATAGGGATGGCTCATTTGTGAACGCTTTTTAGGATATCCTGAATAAGAAATAATCTCAGAGAGAAACTAGAAGGAAGCTTTCTGTGAAACTGCTTTGTGTCATGTGAATTCCACTCAGACACCTAAGGTTCTCTTTTCATTGATCAGTATCACAACACTGTTTTTGTTTAGCCTGCGAAAGGTAACTTCTTTAAGCAGAATCTGGAGAGAAGCTTTCTGTGGAGCTGCTTGGTGATGTGTGCATTCCACTCAGGGAGCTATAACTTTCTTCTCTTAAAGCACAGTTTGAACACTGTTTCTGTAAAACCAAAAGAGTGATACTTGGAGCACATTGAAGACTAAGGCAAAAAGTGAAATGTCGTCCAAGAAAAAACAGAAAAAAGCACTCGAAGAAACTGTTCTCTGACATGTCCATTCTTTTCACAGGTTTAAAGCTTACTCCACATTTCCCAGTTTGAAAGTCAGTCTTGGAGGGTTCTGTGAAGGGACAGTAAGTGGCAAGTGGAGGCTTGTGTCGAGCAAGGAAATGTCTTCCATCGAAAATTGGAGAGAAACTTTCTGTGCAACTTTTTTGTGATGTTTGTAGTCATCTCATAGTGTTAAATCATTCTTTGAATTGAGCAGTTTGAAATCGCTGTTACTGTGGAATCTGAGAAAGGATAGTCGGAAATGCTTTTTAGACTATCCTGAAAAAGAAATAACCTCAGAGAGAAACCAGAAGGAAGCTTTCTGTGAAACTGCTCTTTGTCACATCAATTCCACCCACACAGGTAAGCTTGTCTTTTCATTGTGCAGTATCAGAACACTGTTTTTGTTTAGTCTGCGAAGGGATATTCTGGAGCTCTTTGAGGCTTACTGTGAGAAAGGAAAGTTCTTCAGATAAAAACTGGATAGAAGCTTTCTGAGGAGCTGCTTTGTGATGTGTGCATTCCACTCACAGATATGTACCTTTCTTCTCATAGAGGATTCTGGAATCCTTTTTGGAGAAAAAGTTACCAAGAGACTTTTCGGGAGTATAGGGACAGCTATGGAGAAAAAGGAATTATCCTCAGACAAAAACTGGAAAGAACAATCTGAAAAACTGCTTTGTGTTATATGTATTTATTCATCTCGAATATTTAAAACTTTTCTTGGCCAGGCACGGTGGCTCAAGCCTGTAATCCCAGCACTTTGGGAGGCCGAGACGGGCGGATCACAAATTCAGGAGATGGAGACCATCCTGGCTAACCCGGTGAAACCCCGTGTCTACTAAAAAATACAAAAAACTAGCCGGGTGAGGTGGCGGGTTCCTGTGGTCCCAGCTACTTGGGAGGCTGAGGCAGGAGAATGGCATAAACCCGGGAGGCGGAGCTTGCAGTGAGCTGAGATCCGGCCACTGCACTCCAGCCTGGGCGACAGAGTAAGACTCCGTCTCAAAAAAAAAAAAAAAAAAAAACTTTTCTTATATTACTTGGTTTGGAAACTTTTTCATGCAAGGATCCGCAAAGGGACATTCAAGAGCACATTCAGGCCTGTGGTGAAAGGGGACATATCTTTAGATAAAACAGGATGGAAGCTTTCCGAGAAACTACTTTGTGATGTATGCATTCCACTCAGGGAGTTTTATCTCTTTTCTCACAAGGCAGTGTTGACACACTATTCCTGTGAAACGGAAGAAGTGATATTTTGGAGCACATTCAGGACTATGGTGAATAGGGAAATATACTGAAATAAAATCGAGGAAGAAGTGTTCCCAAATCTGCTCTCTGATATCTGCATTCACTTCACAGAGTTAATGCTTAGTCTATCTTGCCCAGTTTCAAAACTCTGTCTTTGAAGAATCTGTGAAGGGATATTTAATGATGCCCGGACGTTTGTGGTGAGCATGGAAACGTCTTCCGATGAAACCTGCACAGAAACTTTGAGAGCAATTGCTTTGCGATATGTGTATTCTTCTCATAGTGTTACAACATTCTTTGGATTGGGCAGCTTGAAATCACTGTTTTTGTGGAATCTGAGGAAGGACATTTTGGAAGGATCCTTAGAATATGGAGAAAGAAACATCCTCAGGTAAAATTCAGAGGTAACTTTCACAGAAACTGCTCTGTGTCATCTTAATTTTTCTCCCTCAGATAAGCCTCTCTTTCATTTAACAGTTTTCTCACCCTGTGTAGGTTTAGCGTGTGATGGGATATTCAGGAGGACCTTGAGGCCTGCGGTGTGAAAGGAAATATGTTCAGACCAAAACTGGAGAGAAGCTTTCCAAAGAACTGCTGTGCATTCCAGTCACAATGTTATATGTCTCTTCTCATACAGCGTCTTTGAAACCCTTTTGGAGAAGCAGGTACCAAGTGATATTCGGGAGCTTGTTGCTGCTGATGGTGAAAATGGAAATAACCTCAGATAAAAATTGCAAAGAAGCTTTCTAGGAAACTACTCTGTGATATGTGTAATCATCTCACATAGATAAAGCTTTCCTTACATTATGCAGCTTGGAAACTGTCACGGACGGATCCAGGAGGGGACCTTCGGGAGCACATTCAGGACTATGGTGAAAAAGGAAATATCTTCTGATAAAACTTGGAAAGTAGTTTTTTGTGAATCTGCTTTTTGCTATGTTTATTCATCTCACATAGATGAAGCTTTCTTTACAGTATGCAGCTTGGAAACTTCCTCATATATGGATCCACGAAGGGATATTTGGGATCACATTCGGGTCGAAGGTGAAATAAGAAATATAGTCAGATAAAAACTGGAGAGAAGCGTTCTGAGAAACTACTTGCAGATGTGAGCATTCCACTCAGGCAGTTGTAACTTTCTTCTCATAAGGCACACTTTGAACACAGTTAGTGTAAAACCAAAAGAGTATTATTCGGAACACATTGAAGACTATGGAAAAAAGTGAAATGGCGTCCAGTAAAAAACAGAAAGAAGCACTCGAAGAAACTGCTCTCTGACATGTCCATTCTTTTCACAGGGTTAAAACTTACTCTACGTTTCCCAGTTTGAAAGTCGGTCTTTTAAGGTTCTGCGAAGGGATAGTAAGTGGCAAGCAGAGGCCTTTGTCGAGCAAGGAAATGTCTTCCATCGAATATTGGAGAGAAGCTTTCTACGCTTCTCTCCAATTATATTCATCTCATAAGTTAAATCATTCTTTGGATTGAGCATTTTGAAATCATTTTTTCTGTGGAATCTGAGAAAGGACATTTGAAAACGCTCTTCAGAATATCCTGAAAAAGAGATAACCTCAGAGAAAAACCAGAAGGAAGCTTTCAGTGAAACTTCTGTGTGTCACTTGAATTCTGCTCACGCCGCTAAGCTTCTCTTTTCATTGAGCAGTATCATAACACTGTTTTTGTTTAGTCTGCGAAGGGATATTCAGCAACTCTTTGAGGCTTTTGGTGAAAAAGGAAACGTCTTTAGATAGAAACTGGAGAGAAGCTTTCTGAGGAGCTGCTTTGTGACATGTGTATTCCACTCACAGAAATATACCAATCCTCTCATAGAGGATTCCGGAACGCTTTTTGTAGAAAAAGCTCCCAAGAGACAATCGGGAGTATGGGAGTATAGGGTCGGCTATGGTGAAAAAGAAAATATCCTCAGACAAAAACTGGAAAGAATATTTCTGTGAAACTGCTTTGTGTTAGATATATTGACTCATCTCGCATATTTAAAACTTTTCTTATATTACGCAGTTTGAAAACTCCTTCATGCATGGTTCCACGAAGGGACATTCGGGAGCACATTCAGGCCTATGGGGGAAATGGAGATATCTTCAAATAAAACCTGGAGAGAAGCTTGGTGAGAAACTACGTTGTGATGATTGCCTTCCACTCAGAGAGTTATACCTCTTTTCTCACAAGGCAGTGTTTCAACACTGTTCCTGTGTAATGGAAAAAGTGATATTTCGGAGCACATTGAGGACTATGTCAAATAGTGAAATATACTGAAATAAAATCGAGGAAGAAACATTCCAAGAATCTGCTCTCTGCTATGTGCATTCACTTCACAGAGTTAATGCTTAGTCTATGTTGACCATTTTGAAACTCTGTCTTTGAAGAATCTGTGAAGGGATATGTAGTGACGCCCGGAGGCTTGTGGTGAGCAAGGAAATGTCTTCCGATGAAACTTGCAGAGAAACTTTCTGAGGAACTGCTTTGCAAGTGTGTATTCGTCTCATAGAGTTAAACCATTCTTTGGATTGAGCAACTTGAAATCACTGTTTTTGTGGCATCTGAGGAAGGACATTTGGGAACAATCCTTAGAATATGGACCCAGAAATATCCTCTGGTAAAATCCAGAAGGAAGCTTTCTGTGAAACGCTCTGTGTCATGAGAATTTTGCTCACACAGTAAGCTTCTCTTTTCATTGAGCAGTATCATAACACTATTTTGTTTCATCTGCAAAAGGGATATTCGAGAGCACTTTGAGGCCTACGGTGAGAATGGAAACGTCTTCAGATAGAAACTGGAGAGAAGCTTTCTGAGGAGATGCTCTGTGATGTGTGCAATCCACTCACAGAAATATACCTGTCTTCTCATAGAGGATTCCAGAATCCCTTTTGGAGGAAAAGCTACCAAGAGGCTTTCGGGAGTATAGGGACAGCTATGGTGGAAAAGGAAATATCCTCAGACCAAAACTGGAAAGAATATTTCTGTGAAACTACTTTGTGTTAGATATATTTATTCATCTCGCATAGTTAAAACTTTTCTTATAGTACGCAGTTTGGAAACTCCGTCAGTCACGGATCCATGAAGGGACATTTGGGATCACATTCAGGCCTACGGTGAAATAGGAGATAACTTGAGATAAAAACTGGATAGATGCTTCTGAGAAACTACTTTGTGATGTACGCATTCGACTGAGGGAGTTATACCTCTTTTCTCACATGGCAGTGTTTGAACACTGGTCCTGTGAAACCAAAAACGTGATATTTCGGAACACATTGAGAACTATGGCGAATAGTGAAATATACTGAAATAAAATCGAGAAAGAAATGTTCCAAGATCCTGCCCTCTGATATGTGCATTCGTTTCACAGATTTAATGCTTAGTCTATGTTGCCCAGTTTCAAAAGTCTGTCTTTGAATAATCTGTGCAGGGATATTTAGTGACGCCCGGAGGCTTGTGGTGAGCTAGGAAATGTCTTCCGATGAAACCTACAGAGAAATTTTCTGAGCAACTGGTTTGCGATGTGTGTATTCATCTCATAGAGTTACAACATTCTTTGGATTGAGCAGCTTGAAATCACTGTTTTTGAGAAATCTGATGAAGGACATTTGGGAGCGATCCTTAGAATATTGAGAAAGAAATATCCTCAGGTAAAATCCAAAAGGAAGCTTTCTGTGAAACTGCTCTGTGTCATCTTAATTCCTATCGCTCTGTTACGCCTCTCTTTTCATTGAGCAGTTTTCTAACGCTGTGTATGTTTAGCGTGTGATGGGATATTAGAGAGCACTTTGAGGCTTACGGTGAAAAAGGAAATATGTTCAGACTGAAACTGGAGAGAAGCTTTCCAAGGAACTGCCTGTGACGTGTGCATTCCACTAACAGTGTTATGCCTCTTTTCTCATACAGCATCGGGGAAACCCTTTTGGAGAAACAGGTACCAAATGATATTTGGGAGCATGTTGATGCTTATGGTGAAAAGGGAAATAACCTGAGACAAAAACTGGAAAGAAGCTTTCTTGGAAACTACTCTGGAGTAGTATATCGGGAGTATTCGGGAGTATAGGGACTGCTATGGTGAAAAAGGAAATATCCTCAGACAAAAACTGGAAAGAAGATTTCTGTGAAACTGCTTTGTGTTAGATATATTGATTCATCTCACATAGTTAAAACTTTTCTTATATTACGCAGTTTGGAAACTCCGTCATGCACGGATCCACAAATGGACATTCAAGAGCACACTCAGGCCTACGGTGAAAGAGGAGATATCTTCAGATAAAAACTGGATAGAAGCATTCTGAACAACTAATTTGTGATGTATGCATTCCACTCAGGGAGTTATACCTCTTTTCTCAAGGCAGCATTTAAACACTGTTCCTGTGAAACAGAAAAGGTGATATTTCGGAGCACATAGAGGACTATGGCGAACAGTGAAACATACTGAAGTAAAATCGAGGAAGACACATTCCTAGAATCTGCTTCTGATATGTGCATTCACTTCACAGAGTTAATGCTTGCTCTATGTTGCCCAGTTTCGAAACTCTGTCTTAGAAGAATCTGTGAAGGGATATTTAGTGATCCTCGGAGGCTCGTCATGAGCAAGGAAATGTCTTCTGATTAAACTTGCAGAGAAACTTTCTATGCCACTGCTTTGTGATGTGTGTATTCGTCTCACAGACTTAAATCATTCTTTGGCTTGAGCGGTTCGAAATCACTATTTTTGTGGCATCTGAGGAAGGACATTTGGGAACAATTCTTAGAAAATGGAGAAAGAAATATCCTCAGGTAAAATTCAGAAAGAAGATTTCTGTGACACTGCTCTGTTTCATCTTAATTCCTCTCACTCAGTTAAGCTTCTATTTTCATTGAGTCGGTTTCTAACCCTGTGAATGTTTCGAGTGTGATAGGACATTAGGGAGCACTTTGAGGCTTACAGTGAAAAACGAAATATGTTCCGAAGGATACAGAAGAGAAGCTTTCCGAGGAACTGCTTTGTGACGTGTGCATTCCACTCACAGAGTTATACCTCTCTTCTCATACAGCATTGGGGAAATTCTTTTGGAGAAACAGGTATCAAGTGATATTCGGGAGCATGCCGATGCTGATGGTGAAAAGGGAAATAGCCTCAGAAAAAAGTAGAAAGAATCTTTCTTGGAAACTACTCTGTTATATGTGTAATCAACTCACATAGATAAAGCTTTCTTTACATTACGCAGCTTGGAAACTGTCCTGGACCGATCCACGACGGGACCTTCGGGAGCACATTCAGTACTATGGTGAAAAAGGAAATATCTTCAGATAATAACTGGAAAGGAGATCTCTGTGAATCTGCTTTTTGCTATGTTTATTTGTCTGACATAGATGAAGCTTTCTTTACATTATGCAGCTTGGAAACTCCCTCGTGGATGGATGCATGAATGGATATTTGGGATCACATTTGGGCCTATGGTGAAACAGGAAATATAGTCAGATAAAAACTGGAGAGAAACTTTCTGAGAAACTGCTTCATGATGTGTGCATTGCACTCAGGGAGTTATAACTTTCTTCTCATAAGGCACAGTTTGAAAACTGTTCTTGTAAAACCAAAAGAGTGATGCTTGGAGCACATTGAAGACTATGGCAAAAAGTGAAATGTCATCCAATAAAAAACAGAAAGAAGCACTCCAAGAAACTGGTCTCTGACGTGTCCATTCTTTTCACAAGGTTAAAGCTTACTCTGCATTTCACACTTTGAAAGTCGGTCTTTGAGGGTTCTGCGAAGCGATAGTAAGTGGCAACTGGAAGCCTGTGATGAACAAGAAGCATTCCAAGAATCTGCTCTCTGATATGTTCATGCACTTCACGGAGTTATTGCTTTTCTATGTTACCAAGTTTCGAAATTCTGTCTTTGAAGAATCTGTGAAGGTATATTTAGTGAGGCCCGGAGGCTTGTATTGAGCAAGGAAACGTCTTCCGATGAAAGTTGCAGAGAAACTTTCTGAGCAACTGCTTTGCAATGTGTGTATTCCTCTCATAGACTTAAACCATTCTTTGGGTTGAGCAGCTTGAAATCACTGTTTTTGTGGAAGCTGAAGAAGGACATTTTGGAACAATCCTTAGAATATGGAAAAAGAAATATCCTCAGAAAACATCCAGTAGGAAGCTCTCTGTGAAACTGCACTGTGTCGTCTTAATTCCTCTCGCTCAGTTAAGCCTCTCTTTTCATTGAGCAGTTTTCTAACCCTGTGTATGTTTAGTGTGTGATGGGATATTCGGGAGCACTTTGAGGCTTACGGTGAAAAAGGAAATATGTTCAGACTGAAATATATACAGAAGCTTTCCGAGGAACTGCTTTGTGATGTGTGCATTCCACTCACAGTGTTATACCTCACTTCTCATTTAGCATCAAAGAAACCCTTTTGGAGAAACAGGTACCAAGTGATATTCAGGAGCGATCATGTAGATTCCAATAGTGAAAAGGGAATCAGCCTCAGACAAAAATAGGAAAGAAGCTTTCTAGGAAATTACTCTGTGATATGTATAATCATCTCACATAGATAAATCTTTCTTTACATTATGCAGCTTGGAAACCACCGTAGACGGATCCACAAAGGGACCTTCACTAGCACATTCAGGACTATGGTGAAAAAGAAAATATCTTAAGATAAAAATTGGAAAGAAGCTTTCTGTGAAGCAGCTTTTTGCTGTGTTTATTCATCTCACATAGATGAAGCTTTCTTTACATTACACTGCTTGGAAATTCCCTCATGGATGGATCCGTGTAGGGATATTTGAGATCACTTTTGGGCCTATGGTGAAATAGGAAATATAGTCAGATAAAAGCTGGAGAGAAGCTTTCTGAGACTGCTTAGTGATGGGTGCATTCCACTCAGGGAGTTGTAACTTTCTTCTCATAACACAAAGTTTGAACACTGTTCCTGTAAAAGCAAAAGAGTGATATTCGCAGCACATTGAAGACTATGGCAAAAAGTGAAATTGCGTCCAATAAAGAAGAGAAACAAGCTTTCGAAGAAACTGCTCTCAAATATCCATTCTTTCACAGGGTTAAAGCTTACTCTACATTTCCCAGTTTCAAAGTCGGTCTTTGAGGTTTCTGCAAAGAGATCGAAGTGGCAGCTGAAGGCCTGTTTCGAGCAAGGAAATATCTTCCATAGAAAATTGGAGAGAAGCTTTCTGTGCAACTATTTTGTGATGTTTGTATTCATCTCACAGATTTAAATCATTCTTTGGATTGAGCAGTTTGAAATCACTGTTTCTGTGGAATCTGAGAAAGGACATTTGGAAACACGCTTTAGAATATCCTGAAAAAGAAATAACCACAGAGAGAAACCAGAAGGAACCTTTCTGTGAAAGTGCTCTGTGTCAGGTGAATTCCGCTCACACAGTTAAGCTTCTCTTTTCATTGAGCAGTATCATAACACTGTTTTTGTTTATTCTGAGAAGGGATATTCAGGAGCGCTTAGAGATTGGTGGTGAGAAAGGAAACGTCTTCAGATAAAAACTGGAGAGACGCTTTCTGAGGAGCTGCTTTGTGACTTGTGCATTTCACTTGCAGAAATATACCCTTCTTCTCCTAGAGAATTCCAGAATCCCTTTTGGAGAAAGAGCTACCAAGAGACATTCGGGAGTTTATGGAGGGCTATGGTGAAAAAGGAAATATCATCAGTCAAAAACTGGAAAGAAGATTTTTGATAAACTGCTTTGTGTTAGATATATTTATTCATCTCACATAGTTAAAACTTTTTTTATATTACGCAGTTTCGAAACTCCGTCATACATGGATCCGCAAAGGGACAATTGGGAGCATATTCAGGCCTATGGTTAAAAAGGAGATATCTTCAGATAAAAACTTGATAGAAGGTTTCTGAGAAACTACTTTGTGATGTATGCATTCCAGTCAGTGAGCTATACTTCTTTTCTCACAAGGCAGTGTTTAAACAGTGTTCCTGTGAAACCGAAAAGTGATATTTCGGGGTGTATTGAGGACTATGGCGAATAGTGAAATATACGGAAATAAAATCGAGTAAGAAGCATTCCAAGAATCTGCTTTCTGATATGTGCATTCACTTCAGAGAGTTACTGCTTACTCTACGTTGCCCAGTTTCGAAACTCAGTCTTTCAGGAATCTGTGAAGGGATATTTAGGGACGCCCGGAAGCTTTTGGTGAGCAAGCAAACGTCTTCTGATGAATCCTGCAGAGAAACTTCCTGAGCAACTTCTTGGCCATATGTGTATTCGTCTCATAGAGGTAAACAATTCTTTGAGTTGAGCAGCTTGAAATAGCTGTTTTTGTGAAATCTGAGGTAGGACATTTGGGAAAAATCCTTAGAATATGGAGAAAGAAATATCCTCAGCTAAAATCCAGAAGGAAGCTTTCTGTGAA
This sequence comes from Piliocolobus tephrosceles, assembly GCF_002776525.5. Classification (NCBI taxonomy): domain Eukaryota; kingdom Metazoa; phylum Chordata; class Mammalia; order Primates; family Cercopithecidae; genus Piliocolobus; species Piliocolobus tephrosceles. The sequence continues at coordinate 16,539 of NW_022311042.1, forward strand.
ACTGCTCTGTGTCGTCTTAATTCCTATTGCTCAGGCAAGCCTCTCTTTTCAATGAGCAGTTTTCTAACCATGAGTATGTTTAGTGTGATGGGATATTCGGGAGCACTTTGAGGCTTACGGTGAAAAAGGAAATGTGTGCAGACCGAAATGGGAGAGAAGCTTTCCGAGGAACTGCTTTGTGATGTGTGTATTCCACTCACAGTGTTATACCTCTCTTCTCAAACAACGTCGGGGAAACCCTTTTGGGGAAACAGGTACAATATGATATTCGGGAGCATCTTGATACCAATGGTGAAAAGGGAAATATACTTGACAAAAACTGGAAGAAAGCTTTCTAGGAAACAACTCTTTGATATGTGTAATCATCTCACATAGATAAAGCTTTCCTTATATTGCACAGCTTGGAAATTGTCATGGACGGATCCACTAATGGACTTTCGACATCACTTTCAGGACTATGGTGAAAAAGGAAATATCTTCAGATAATAACTGGAAAGAAACTTTCTGTGAATCTGCTTTTTGCTATGTTTATTCATCTCACAGAGATGAAACTTTCGTTACATTACACAGCTTGGAAACTCCCTCATGGATGGATCTGTGAAGGGATATTTGGGATCACATTTGGTCTCATGGTGATATAGGAAATATAGTCAGATAAAAACTGGAGAGAAGCTTTCTGAGAAACTGTTTGGTGACTGGTGCATTCCACTCAGGGAGTTATAACTTTCTTCTCATAGGGCTTAGTTTGAACACTGTTACAGTAAAATCAAAAGAGTGATATTTGGAGCACATTGAAGACTATGGCAAAAAGTGAAATGTCGTCCAATAAAAAGGAGAAAGAAACTCTTGAAGAAACTGCTCTCTGACATGTCCATTCTTTTCACAGGGTTAAAGCATTCTCTACATTTGCCAGGTTGAAAGTCAGTCTTTCAGGGTTCTGCAAAGTGATAGTAAGTGGCAACCGGAGGCCTGTGTTGAGCAAGGAAATGTCTTCCATCGAAAATTGGAGAGAAGCTTTCTGTGCAACTCTTTTGTAATGTTTGTATTCATCTCATAGAGTTAAAATATTCCTTGGATTGAGCAGTTTGAAATCATTGTTTCTGTGGAATCTGAGAAAGGATATTTGGAAACACCCTTTAGAATATCCTGTAAAGAAGTAACCACAGAGAGAAACCAGAAGGAACCTTTCTGTGAAACTGCTCCGTGTCATGTGAATTCTGCTCACACAGTTAAGCTTCTCTTTTCATTGAGCAGTATCACAATACTGATTTGTTTATTCTGTGAAGGGATATTCAGGAGTGCTTTGAGGGTTATGGAGAGAAAGGAAACGTTTCAAATAGAAACTGGAGAGAAGGTTTTTCAGGAGCTGCTTTGTGACGTGTGCGTTCCACTCACAGAAATATACCTTTCTTCTCACAAAGGATTCCGGAATCTCTTTTGGAGAAAAAGGTACGAAGAGACATTCAGGAGTACAGGGACGGCTATGGTGAAAAAGGAAATATCCTCAGACAACAACTGGAAAGAAGATTTCTGTGAAACTGCTTTTTGTTAGATATATTTATTCATCTGGAATAGTTAAAACTTTTCTTATATTACGCAGTTTGGAAACTCTGTCATACGTGGATCTGTGAAGGGACATTCGGGAGCACTTTGAGGCTTATGGTGAAAGAGGAGATATCTTCAGATAAAACTGGATAAATCTTTCTGAGAAACTATTTTGTGATGTATGCATTCCACTCAGGGAGTTATACCTCTTTTCTCACAAGGCAGCATTTGAACACTGTTCCTGTGAAAGGGAAAAGTGATATTTCAGAGCGCATAGAGGACTAGGGTGAATAGTGAAATATACTGAAATAAAATCGAGGAAGAAGTGTTCGAAGTATCTGCTCTCTGATATCGGCATTCAATTCACAGATTTAGTGCTTACTCTATGGTGCCCAGTTTTGAGACTCTATCTTTGAAGAATCTGTGAAGGGATAATTAGTGAGGCTCGAAGGCTTGTGGTGAGCAAGTAAACGTCTTCCGATGACACTTGCAGAGAAACTTTCTGAGCAACTGCTTTGCGATGTGTGTATTCGTTTAATAGAGGTAAACCATTCTTTTCATTGAGCAACTTGAAATCACTGTCTTTGTGGAATCTGAGGAAGGACATTTGGGAACGATCCTTAGAATATGGAAAAGAAATATCCTCAGATAAAATCCAGTAGGAAGCTTTCTGTGAAACTGCTCTGTGTCGTCCTAATTCCTCTTGCTCAGTTAAGCCTCTCTTTTTATTGACTAGCTTTCTAACCCTGTGTTTATTTAGCATGTGAGGGGATATTCGGGAGCACTTTGAGGCTTTCAGTGAAAAAGGAAATATGTTCAGACAGAAACTGGAGAGAAGCTTTCCAAGGAACTGCTTTGTGAAGTGTTCATTCCACTCACAGTGTTATACCTCTCTTCTCATACAGCGTCGGGATAACCCTTTTGGAGAAACAGGTACCAAGTGATATTCAGGAGCATGTTGATGCCCATGATGAAAAGGGAAATATCCTCAGACAAAAATTGGAAAGAAGTTTTCTAGGAAACTACTCTGTGGTATGTGTCATCATGTAATATAGATAAAGTTTTCGTTACATTACATAGCGTGGAAACTGTCATGGATGGATAAACGAAGGGACATTCAGGAGTACATCCAGGACTCTGATGAAAAAGGAATATCTTCAGATAAAAACTGGAAAGAAGCTTTCTGTGAATCTGCTTCTTCCTATTTTTATTCATCTCACATAGATCAAGCTTTCTTTATATTATGCAGCTTGAAAACTCCCTCGTGGATGGATCCACGAAGGGATATTTGGGACCACATTCAGACCTATGGTGAAATAGGAAATATAGTCAGATAAATACTGGAGAGAAACTTTCTGAGAAACTGCTTGGTGATGTGTGCATTCTACTCAAGGAGTTATAACTTTCTTCTCGTAAGGCACAGTTAGAAAACTGTTAGAACACGGTTAGAACAGTTAGAACACTGTTCCTGAAAAACAAAAAGAGTGATATTCGGAGCACACTGAAGACTATGGCAAAAAGTGAAATATCGTCCAATAAAAAACAGAGAGAAGCACTCGAAGAAACTGCTTACTGACATGTCCATTCTTTTCACAGAGTTAAAGCTTTCTCTGGATTTCCCAGTTTGAAAATCGGTCTTTGAGGGTTCTGTGAACGGATAGTAATTGGCAACCAGAAACCTGTGGGAGGCAATGAAATGTGTTCCATCGAAAATTGGAGAGAATCTTTCTGCGAAACTCTTTTGTGATGTTTGTATTCATCTCATAGAGTTAAATCATTCTTTGGATTGAGCAGTTTGAAATCACTGCTTCTGTGGAATCTGAGAAAGGACATTAGGAAACGATTTTTGGAATATCCTGAAACAAAAATAACCTCAGAGAGGAACCAGAGGAACTGCTTTGTGACGTGTTCATTCCACTCACAGTGTTATACCTCTCTTCTCATACAGCATCGGGGAAACCCTTTTGGAGAAACAGGTACCAAGTGGTATTCAGGAGCATGCTGATGCTGATGGTGAAAAGGGAAATAGCCTCAGAAAAAAGTAGAAAGAAGCTTTCTAGGAAACTACTCTGTGATACGTGTAATCATCTCACATAGATAAAGCTTTCTTTACATTATGCAGCTTGGAAACTGTCATGGACGGATCCACGAAGGGACCTTTGGGAGCACATTCAGGACTATGGAGAAGAAGGAGATATCTGCAGATAAAAACTGGAAAGAAGCTTTCTGTGAATCTGTTTTTGCTATGTTTATTCATCTCACAGAGATGAAATTTTCTTTACATCACAGAGCTTGGAAACTCCCTGTTTGTTGGATCCGTGAAGGGATATTTGGGATCACATTCGGGCCTATGGTGAAATAGAAATATAGTCAGAGAAAAACTGGAGAGAAGCTTTCGACAAACTGCTTGAAAACGAGTGCATTCCACTCATGGAGTTATAATTTTCTTTTCATAAGGCACAGTTTGAAGACTGTACTTGTAAAACCAAAGGAGTGATATTTGGAGCACATTGAAGACTATGACAAAAGTGAAATGTCATCCAATAAAAAACAGAAACAAGCAGTCGAAGAAACTGCTCTCTGACATGTTCATTATTTTCACAGTGTTAGAGCTTACTCTCCATTTCCCAGTTTATAAGTCGGTCTTTAAGGGTTCTGCGAAGGTACAGTAAGTTGCAATCAGAGGACTGTGTCAAGCAAGGAAATGTCTTCCATCGAAAATTGGAGAGAAGTTTTCTGCACAACCCTTTTGTGATGTTTGTATTCATCTCATAGAGTTAAATCATTCTTTGGATTGAGCAGTTTGAAATCACTGTTTCTGTGGAATCTGAGAAAGGACATTTGGAAACGCTCTTTAGAATGTCCTAGAAAAGAAATAACCTCAGATAGAAACCAGAAGGAAGCTTTCTGTGAAACTGCTCTGTGTCACGTGAATTCTGCTCACAGAATTAAGCTTCCCTTTTCATTGAGCAGTATCATAACACTGTTTATGTTTAGTCTGCGAAGGGATATTCGGGAGCGCTTTAAGGCTTACGGTGAGAAAGGAAACGTCTTCAGATACAAACTGGAGAGAAGCTTTCTGAGGAGCTTCTTTCTGACGTGTGCATTCCACTCACGGAAATATACCTTTTTCTCACAGAGGATTCTGTAATCCCTTTTGGAGAAAAAGCTACCAAGAGACATTCGGTAGTATAGGGACAGCTATGTCGAAAAAGGAAATATCCTCAGACAAAAGTTCGAAAGAAGATATCTGTGAAACTGCTTTGTGTTAGATATATTGATTCACCTCAAGTAGTTAAAACTTTTCTTATATTACACAGTTTGGAAACTCCGTCATGCACGGATCTGTGAAGGGACATTTTGAGCACATTTGGGACTATGGTGAGAGAGGAGATATCTTCAGATAAAAACTGGATAGAAGCTTTCTGAGAAACTACTTTGTGATATATGCATTCCACTCTCGGAGTTGTACCTCTTTCTCACAAGGAAGTGTTTCAACAGTGTTCCTGTGAATCCAAAAAAGTGATATTTTGGAGCGCCTGGAGGACTATGGCAAATAGTGAAATACACTGAAATACAATCTTGGAAGGAGCGTGCCAAGAGCCTGCCCTCTGATATGTGCATTCACTTCACAGAGTTAATGGTTCGTCTATGTTGCCCAGTTTCCAAACTCAGTCTTTGAAGAATCTGTGAAGGGATATTTTGTGACTCCTGGAGGCTTGTGGTGAGCAAGAAAATGTCTTCCAATGAAACCTGCAGAGAAACTTTCTGAGCAACTGCTTTTTGATGTGTGTATTCGTCTCATAGAGTTAAACCATTCTTTCAATCCAGCAGCTTGAAATCACTGTTTCTGTGGAATCTGAAGGACATTTGGGAACGATCCTTAGAATATGGAGTAGGAAATATCCTCAGGTAAAATCCAGAAGGAAGCTTTCTGTGAAACTGCTCTCTGTCATCTTAATTCCTGTTGCTCAGTTAAGCCTCTCTTTTCATTGAGCAGTTTTCTAACGCTGTGTACGTTTAGCGTGTAATGGGATCTTTGGGAGGACTTTGAGGCTTACGGTGAAGAAGGAAATACGTTCAGACCGAAATGGGAGAGAACCTTTCCTAGGAAATGCTTTGTGACTTGTTTATTCCACTCAGAGTGTTATACCTCTCTTCTCATACAGCGTCGGGGAAACCCTTTTGGAGAAACAGGTACCAAGTGATATTCGGGAGCATGTTGATGATGATGGTGAATAGGGAAATAGCCTCAACAAAAACTGGAAAGACGCTTTCTAGGATACTACTCCTTGATATTTGTAATCATGTCACACAGATAAAGCTTTCTTTACATTACACAGATTGGAAATTCTCATGGACGGTTCCATGAATGGATATTCGGCAGCATTTTCAGGACTATGGTGAAAAAGAAAATATCTTCAGATAATAACTGGAAAGAAGCTTTCTGTGAATCTGCTTTTTGCTATGTTTATTCATCTCACAGAGATGAAACTTTCTTTACATTATGCAGCTTGGAAACTCCCTCTTGGATGGATCCACAAAGGGATATTTGGGATCACATTTGGGCCTATGGTGTAATAGGAAATATAGTCAGATAAAAACTGGAAAGAAGCTTTTGGAGAAACTGCTTGGTGATGTGTGCATTCCACTCAGAGAGATATATCTTTATTCTCATAAGGCACAGTTTGAACACTGTTCTTCTAAAACCAAAAGAGTGATATTCGGAGCACATTGAAGACTATGGCAAAAAGTGAAATGTCATCCAACAAAAAACAGAAAGAAACACTCGATGAAACTACTCTCTGACATGTCCATTCTTCTCACAGGTTTAAAGCTTAGTCTACATTTGTCAGTTTGAAAGTCGGTCCTTGAGGTTTCTGCAAAGTGATAGTATGTGGCAACCGAGGGCCTGTGTCGAACAAGGAAATGTCTTCCTTCAAAAATTGGAGAGAAGCTTGCTGGGCAACACTTTTGGATTTTTATATTCATATCATAAAGTTAAATCATTTTTTGGATTGAGCAGTTTGCAATCACTGTTTCTGTGGAATCTGAGAAAGGATATTTGAAAACGATCTTTAGAATATCCTGAAAAAAAAAACCTCTGATAGAAACCATAATTAAGCTTTCTGTGAAAGTACTCTGTGTCACGTGAATTCCGCTCACACAGTTAAGCTTCTCTTTTCATTGAGCAGTATCATAACACTGTTTTTGTGTAGTCTGCGAAGGGATATACAGCAGCTTTTTGAGGCTTACAATGAGAAAGGATACATCTTTGGATAGAAACTGGAGAGATGCTTTGCGAGGAGCTGCTTTATGATGTATGCATTCCACTCAAAAACATTTACCTTTCTTCTCCTAAAGGATTCTGGAATTACTTTTAGAGAAAAAGCTACCAAGAGACAATTGGGAGGGTAGGGGAAAATATGGTGAAAAAAGAAATATCCTAAAACAAACACAGGAAGAAGATTTCTGTGAAACTGCTTTGTGTTAGATGTATTTATTCACCTCACATAGTTAACACTTTTCTTTTATTACGCAGCTTGGAAACTCCATCATGCACGGATCCATGAAGGGACATTCGGAGCACTTTCAGGCCTATGGTGAAAGAGGAAATATCTTCAGATTAAACTGGATAGAAGCTTTCTGAGAAACTACTTTTTGATGCATGCATTCCATTCAGGAAGTTGCACCTCTTTTCTCACAAGGCAGCGTTTGAACACTGTTCCTGTGAAACCGAACAGTGATATTTCAGAGCACATTGAGGTCTATGGCGAATAGTGAAATATACGGAAATAAAATTGAGGAGGAAGCGTTCCAAGAATCTGGTCTCTGATATGGGCATTCACTTGCAGAGTCACTTCTTACTCTATGTTGCCCAGTTTGGAAACTCTGACTTTGAAGATTATGTGAAGGGATATTTAATGATGCCCAGAGGCTTGTGGTGAGCATGGAAATGTCTTCTGATAAATCCTGCACAGAAACTTTCTGAGTAACTGCTTTGCGATGTTTGCATTCGGCTCATAGAGTGAAACCATTCTTTGGATTGAGCAGATTGAAATTACTGTTTTTTTGGAATCTGAGGAAGGACATTTGTAAAAGATCCTTAGAATATGGGGAAAGAAATATCCTCATTAAAATCCAGAAGGAAGCTTTCTGTGAAACAGCTCTGTGTCATCTTAATTCCTTTAGCTCAGTAAATGCTCTCTTTTCATTGAGCAATTTTCTTACACTGTGTATGTTTAGCATTTGATGGGATATTCAGAAGCATTTTGAGGATAACGATGAAAAAGGAAATATATTCGGACCGAAAATGAAGGGAAGATTTCCGAGGAACTGCTTTGTGACGAGTGCATTCCACTCACAGTGTTATATCTTTCTTCTCATACAGCATCAGGGAAACCCTTTTGGAGAAACAGGTACAAAGTGATATTTGGGAGCATATTGATGCCGATGGTAAAAAGGGAAATAGCCTCACAAAACTGGAAAGAAGCTTTCTAGGAAATGACTTTGTGATAGGTGTAATTGTCTCACCTAGATAAAGCTTTCTTTACATTACGCAGCTTGTAAACTGTCATGGATGGATACACAAAAGGACCGTTGGGAGCAGATTCAGGTCTATGGTGAAAAAAGAAATATCTTCAGATAAAAAGTGTTAAGAAGCTTTCTGTGAATCTGGTTTTCTGCTATGTTTATTCATCTCTTATAGTTTAAGCTTTCTCTACATTACACTGCTTGGAAACTCCTTCGTGGATGGATTCACGAAGGGATATTTGGAATCACATTCGGACCTATGGTGAAATAGGAAATATAGTCAGATAAAAACTGCAGAGACGCTTTCTGAGACTGCTTACTGATGTGTGCATTCCCCTCAGGTAGTTACAACTTTCTTCTCATAAGGCACAGTTTGAACACTGTTCTTGTAAAACCAAAGGTTGATATTCGGAGCACATTGAAGACTATGACAAAAAGGGAAATGCCGTCCAATAAAAAGCAGAAAGAAGCACTCGAATAATCTGCTCTCTGACATGTCCATTCTTTTCACAGGGTTAAAACTTTCTCTATATTTTCCAGTTTGAAAGTCTGTCTTTGAGGTTTCTCCGAAGGGATAGTAAGTGCAACAGTAGGCCTCTGTCGAGCAAGGAAATGTCTTCCATCGAAAAATGAAGAGAAGCTTTCTGCACAACTCTTTTGGGATGTTAGTATTCATCCCATAGAGTTAAATCATTCTTTGGATTGAGCAGTTTGAAATCACTGTTTCAGTGGAATCTGAGAAAGGACATTGGGATACGCTCTTTAGAATATCCTGAAAAAGAAATAACCTCAGAGAGAAACCAGAAGGAAGCTTTTGGTGAAACTACTCTGTGTCTCGTGAATTCTACTCACACAGGTAGGCTTCATTTTTCATTAAGCAGTATAATAACACTGTTTTTGTTTAGTCTGAGAAGGGATACTCAGGAACTCTTTGAGATTTGTAATGAGAAAGGAAACGTCTTCAGATAGAAACTGGAGAGAAGCTTTCTGAGGAGCTGCTTTGTGACATGTGCATTCCACTCACTGAAATACACCTTTCACCTCCTAGAGGATTTCAAAATCCCTTTTGGTGTAAAAGCTACCAAGAGACATTCAGGAGTATAGGGATGGCTCTGATGAAAAAGGAAATATCCTCGGACAAAACTGGAAAGAATTTTTCTGTGAAACTGCTTTGTGTTACATATATTAATTCACCTCGCATAGGTAAAACTTTTCTTATATTATGCAGTTTGGAAACTCCGTCATTCACGGATCAGCAAAGGGACATTCAGGAGCACATTCATGCCTAGGGTGAAAGAGGAGATATCTTCAGTAAAAACTGGATAGAAGCTTTCTGAGAAACTACTTTCTGATGTATGCATTCCACTCAGGGAGTAACACCTCTTTTCTCACATAAGCAGTGTTTGAACACTGTTCCTCTGAAACCGAAAAAGTAATACTTCAGGGTACATTGAGGACTGTGACGAATAGTGAAATAAATTGAAATGAAATCGCTGTCTGATATGTGCATTCACTTCACAGAGTTAATGCTTACTCTATGTTGTCCAGCATCAAAACTCTGTCTTTGAAGTATCTCTGAAGGGATGTTTTGTGCTGCCCGGAGGCTTGTGGTGAGTAAAGAAACATCTTCCGGTGAAAACTGCAGAGAAATTTTCTGAGCAACTGCTTTGCAATGTGTGTATTCATCTCATAGAGTTAAACCATTTTTAGGATTGAGCAACTTGAAATCACTGTTTTTGTTGCATCTGAGGAAGGATATTTGGGAACGATCCTTAGAATACGGGGAAAGAAATATCCTCAGGTAAAATCCAGAAGGAAGCTTTCAGTGAAACTGCTTTGTGTCATCTTAATTCAACGGACTGAGTTAAGCCTCTCTTTTCATTGAGCAGTTTTCTAACTCTGTGTATGGTTAGCATGTGATGGGATATTCGGGAGCACTTTGAGGCTAATGGTGAAAAAGCAAATATGTTCAGACCTAAACTGGAGAGAAGCTTTCCTAGGAACTGCTTTGTGACGTGTGCATTCCACTCACAGTGTTATACCTTTCTTCTCATACAGTGTCGTGGAAACCCTTTTGGAGAAACAGGTACCAAGTGATATTCGGGAGCACGTTGATGCCGATGGTGAAAAGAGAAATAGCCTCAGACAAAACATGGAAAAAACCTTTCTAGGAAACTACTCTGTGATATGTGTAATCACCTCACATAGATAAAACTTTCTTTCTATTGTGCAGCTTGGAAACTGTCATGGACGGATCCACGAAGAGACGGTCGGGAAGAGTTTCAGGACTATGGTGAAAAAGGAAATATCTTCAGATGAAAACTGGAAAGAAGCTTTCTGTAATTCTGCTTTATGCTATGTTTATTCATCTCACATAGATGAAGCTTTCTTTACATTGCACAGCTTGGAAACTCCTTCATGGAGGAATCCGCGAAGGGATATTTGGGATCAAATTTGGGCCTACGGTGAAATAGGAAATATAGTCAGATAAAAACTGTAGAGAAGCTTTCTGAGAAACCTCTTGGTGATGTCTGCATTCCACTCAGGGAGTTACAACTTTCGTCTCATAGGCACAGTTTGAACACTGTTCCTGTAAAACCAAAAGAGTGATATTCAGAGCACATTGAAGACTATGGCAAAAAGTCAAATGTCGTTCAATAAAAAGCAGAAAGAAGCACTCGAAGAAACTGCTCTCTGACCTGTCAATTCTTTTCACAGTGTTAAAGTTTACTCTACATTTCTCCGTTTGAAAATCGGTCTTTGGCCGGGGATGGTGCCTCAAGCCTGTAATCCCAGCACTTTGGGAGGCCGATAAGGGCGGATCACGAGGTCAGGAGATTGAGGCCATCCTGGCTAACAAGGTGAAACCCCATCTCTAGTAAAAAATACAAAATAACTAGCCGGACAATGTGGCGGGCACCTGTAGTCCCCGCTACTCGGGAGGCTGAGGCAGGAGAATGGCATAATCCCAGGAGGCGGGGCTTGCAGTGAATTGACATCCGGCCATTGCACTCCAGCCTAGGCTGCAGAGTGAGACTCCGTCTCAAAAAAAAAAAAAAAAAAAAAAGAAAGTAGTTCTTTGAGGCTTCTGCGAAGGGATAGTTAGTGGCAACCGGAGGCCTGTGTGAGGCAAGGAAATGTCTTCCATCGAAAATTGGAGAGAAGCTTTCCGTGCAAGTCCTTTGTGATGTTTGTATTCATCTCACAGAGAAAAATCATTCTTTAGATTGAGCAGTTTGAAATCACTGTTTCTATGGAATCCGAGAAAGGACATTTGAATACGCTCTTTAGAATATCCTGAAAAATAAATAATCTCAGATAGAAACCATAAGGAAGCTTTCTGTGAAACTGCTCTTTGTCACGTGAATTCCGCTCACACCGTTAAGCTTCTCTTTCCATTCAGCAGTATCATAACACTGTTTTCATTTAGTCTGCGAAGGCATATTCAGGAGCGCTTTGAGGCTTATGGTGAGAAAGGAAACGTCTTCAAATAGAAACTGGAGAGAAGCTTTCTGAGGAGCTGCTTAGTGACGAGTGAATTCCACTGACAGAAATATACCTGTCTTCTCCTAGAGGATTCCAGAATCCCTTTTGGCGAAAAAGTTACCAAGAGACATTTGGGAGTATAGGGACAAATATGGTGAAAAAAGAAATATCGTCAGAAAAATACGGGAAAGAAGATTTCTGTGAAACTGCTTTTTGTTAGATGTATTAATTCATCTCACGTAGTTTAAACTGTTCTTATATTACACATTTGGGAAACTCCGTCATGCATGGATCCGTGAAGGGGCATTCGGGAGCACATTCAGGCCTACGGTGAAAGAGGAGGTATCTTCAGATAAAAACTGGATAGAAGCTTTCTGAGAAAGTACTTTGTTATGTATCCATTCCACCCAGTGAGCTATACCTCTTTTCATTTGAACACTGTTCCTGTGAAACGGAAAAAGTGATATTTTGGAATGCCTTGAGGACTATGGCGAATAGTGAAATATATTGAAATAAAATCAAAGAAGAAACGTTCCAAGAATCTGCTCTCCGATATGTGCATTCACTTCACAGAGTTAATGCTTATTCTATATTGCCCAGTTTCGAAATTCTGTCTTTGAAGAATCTGTGAAGGGATATTTAGTGACGCCTGGAGGCTTGTCTTGAACAAGCAAACGTCTTCTGGTGAAACATGCAGAGAAACTTTCTGAGCAACTTCTTTGAGATGTGTGTATTCGTTTCATAGTGTTAAACCATTCTTTAAATAGAGCAGCTTGAAATCACTGTATTTGTGGAATCTGAGGAAGGACAATTTTAAACGATCCTTAGTATATGGAGAAAGAAATATCCTCAGATAAAAGTCAGAAGGAAGCTTTCGGTGCAACTGCTTTGTGTCATCTTAATTCCGCTCACTCAGTTAAGCCTTTCTTTTCATTGAGCAGTTTTCTAACCCTCTATATGTTTAGCATGTGATGGGATATTTGGGAGCACTTTGAGGCTTACGGTGTATACGGGAATATGTTCAGTATGAAACTGGAGATAAGCTTTCCGAGGAACTGCTTTGTGACGTGTGCATTCCACTCAGAGTGTTATACCTCTCTTCTCATACAGCGTTGAGGAAATCCTTTTGGATAAACAGGTACCAAGTGATATTCGGGAGCATACTGATGCCAACGTTGAAAAGGGAAATAGCCTCAGACAAAAACAGGAAAGAAGCCTTCTAGGAAACTACTCTGTGATATGTGTAATCATCTCACATAGATAAGCTTTCTTTATATTACGCAGCTTGGAATCTGTCATGGTTGTATCCATGAAGGGACATTTGGCAGCATATTCAGGACTATGGAGAAAAAGAAAATATCTTCAGATAAAACCTGGAAAGAAGCTTTCTGTGAATCTGTTTTTGCTGTTTATTCATCTCACATAGACAAGCTTTCTTTGCATTACACAGCTTGGAAACTCCCTTATGAATGGATCCCCAAAGGGATATTTGGGATCACATTCAGTCCTATGCTGAAATAGCAAATATACCCAGATTAAAACTTGAGAAAAGATATCTGAGAAACTGTTTGGTGACGTGTGCATTCCACTCAGGGAGTTATAACTTTTTTCACTTAACGCCGAGTTTGAACACTGTTCCTGCAAAACCAAAAGAGTGATTTTCAGAGCACTTTGAAGACTATGGCAAAAAGTGAAATGGCATGCAATAAAAAACAGACAGAAACACTTGAATAAACTGCTCTCTGACATGTCCATTTTTTTCACAGGGTTAAAGCTTACTCTATATTTCCGAGTTTCAAAGTCGGTCTTTGAGGGTTCTGTGAAGGGATAGTAAGTGGCAACTGGAGGCCTGTGTTGAGCAAAAAATATGTCTTCCATCAAAAATTGGAGGGAAGCTTTCTGCGCAACTCTTTTGTGATGTTTGTATTCATCTCATAGAATTAAGTCATTCTTTGGATTGAGCAGTTTGAAATCACTGTTTCTGTGGAATCTGAGAAAGGAGATTTGGAAACTCTCTTTAGAATATACTGAAAGGGGGCGGAGCAAGATGGCCGAATAGGAACAGCTTCAGTCTCCATCTCCCAGCGCGAGTGGCACAGAAGACCGGTGATTTCTGCATTTTCAACTGAGGTACTGGGGTCATCTCACTCGGGAGTGCCGGACAATCGGTGCTGGTCAGCTGCTGCAGCCCGACCAGCGAGAGCTGAAGCAGGGCGAGGCATCGCCTCACCTGGGAAGCGCGAGGGGGAAGGGAGTCCCTTTTCCTAGCCAGGGGAACTGAGACACACAACACCTGGAAAATCGGGTAACTCCCACCCCAATACTGCGCTGTAACACTGGCACACCGGAGATTATATCCCACACCTGGCCGGGAGGGTCCCACGCCCACGGAGCCTCCCTCCTTGCTAACACAGCAGTCTGCGGCAATCTAACCCGCAAGGCAGCAGCGAGGCTGGGGAAGGGGCGCCCGCCGTCGCTGAGGCTTAAATAGGTAAATAAAGCCGCTGGGAAGCTCGAACTGGGTGGAGCTCACAGCAGCTCAAGGAAACCTGCCTGTCTCTGTAGACTCTGCCTCTGGGGACAGGGCTCAGCTCAAGGAGCAGAGGCCTGTCCAGACGCGAACGACTCTGTCTGACAGCTTTGAAGAGAGCAGTGGATCTCCCAACACGGAGGTTGAGATCTGAGAAGGGGCAGTCTGCCTGCTCAAGTGGGTCACTGACCCCTGAGTAGCCTAACTGGGAGACATCCCCCACTAGGGGCAGTCTAACACCCCACACCTCACAGGGTGGAGTACACCCCTGAGAGGAAGCTTCCAAAACAAGAATCAGACAGGTGCACTCGCTGTTCAGCAATATTCTATCTTCTACAACCTCTGCTGCTGATACCCAGGCAAACAGGGTCTGGAGTGGACCTCAAGCAATCTCCAACAGACCTATAGCTGAGGGTCCTGACTGTCAGAAGGAAAACTATCAAACAGGAAGGACACCTATATCAAAACCCCATCAGGACGTCACCATCATCAAAGACCAGAGACAGATAAAACCACAAAGATGGGGAAAAAGCAGGGCAGAAAAGCTGGAAATTCAAAAAGTAAGAGCGCATCTCCTCCTGCAAAGGAGCACAGCCCACCGCCAGCAATGGATCAAAGCTGGTCAGAAAATGATTTTGATGAGATGAGAGAAGAAGGCTTCAGTCCATCAAACCTTTCAGAGCTAAAGGAGGAATTACGTACCCAGCGCAAAGAAACTAAAAATCTTGAAAAAAGAGTGGAAGAATTGACAGCTAGACTAATTAAGACAGAGAAGGTCATCAACGAAATGACAGAGATGAAAACCATGACATGAGAAATACGTGACAAATGCACAAGCTTCAGTAACTGACTCGATCAACTGGAAGAAAGAGTATCAGCGATGGAGGATCAAATGAATGAAATGAAGAGAGAAGAGAAACCAAAAGAAAAAAGAAGAAAAAGAAATGAACAAAGCCTGCAAGAAGTATGGGATTATGTAAAAAGACCAAATCTACGTCTGATTGGGGTGCCTGAAAGTGAGGGGGAAAATGGAACCAAATTGGAAAACACTCTTCAGGATATCATCTAGGAGAACTTCCCCAACCTGGCAGGGCAGGCCAACATTCAAATTCAGGAAATACAGAGAACGCCACAAAGATACTCCTCCAGAAGAGCAACTCCAAGACACATAATTACCAGATTCACCAAAGTTGAAATGAAGGAAAAAATCTTAAGGGCAGCCAGAGAGAAAGGTCGGGTTACCCACAAAGGGAAGCCCATCAGACTGACAGCAGATCTCTCGGCAGAAACTCTACAAGCCAGAAGAGAGTGGGGGCCAATATTCAACATTCTTAAAGAAAAGAATTTTAAACCCAGATTTTCATATCCAGCAAAACTCAGTTTCATAAGTGAAGGAGAAATAAAATTCTTTACAGATAAGCAAATGCTTAGAGATTTTGTCACCACCAGGCCTGCCTTACAAGAGACCCTGAAGGAAGCCCTAAACATGGAAAGGAACAACCGGTACCAGCCATTGCAAAAACATGCCAAAATGTAAAGACCATCGAGGCTAGGAAGAAACTGCATCAACTTATGGACAAAATTACCAGTTAATATCATAATAGCAGGATCAAGTTCACACATAACAATATTAACCTTAAATGTAAATGGACTAAATGCTCCAATTAAAAGACACAGACTGGCAAACTGGATAAAGAGTCAAGACCCATCAGTCTGCTGTCTTCAGGAGACCCATCTCACATGCAGAGACATACATAGGCTCAAAATAAAGGGATGGA
>NW_022311042.1:32421-48173 GCF_002776525.5 Piliocolobus tephrosceles
AACATCATCCTGATACCAAAGCCTGGCAGAGACACAACAAAAAAAGAGAATTTTAGACCAATCTCCCTGATGAACATGGATGCAAAAATCCTCAATAAAATACTGGCAAACCGGATTCAGCAGCACATCAAAAAGCTTATCCACCATGATCAAGTGGGCTTCATCCCTGGGATGCAAGGCTGGTTCAACATTCACAAATCAATCAACGTAATCCAGCATATCAACAGAACCAAAGACAAGAACCACATGATTATCTCAATACATGCAGAAAAGGCTTTTGACAAAATTCAACAGCCCTTCATGCTAAAAACGCTCAACATATTCGGTATTGATGGAACATACCTCAAAATAATAAGAGCTATTTATGACAAACCCACAGCTAATATCATACTGAATGGGCAAAAACTGGAAAAATTCCCTTTGAAAACGGGCACAAGACAGGGATGCCCTCTCTCACCACTCCTATTCAACATAGTGTTGGAAGTTCTGGCTAGGGCAATCAGGCAAGAGAAAGAAATCAAGGGTATTCAGTTAGGAAAAGAAGAAGTCAAATTGTCCCTGTTTGCAGATGACATGATTGTATATTTAGAAAACCCCATCATCTCAGCCCAAAATCTTCTTAAGCTGATAAGCAACTTCAGCAAAGTCTCAGGATACAAAATTAATGTGCAAAAATCACAAGCATTCTTATACACCAGTAACAGACAAGAAGAGAGCCAAATCAGGAATGAACTTGCATTCACAATTGCTTCAAAGAGAATAAAATACCTAGGAATCCAACTTACAAGGGATGTAAAGAACCTCTTCAAGGAGAACTACAAACCACTGCTCAGTGAAATCAAAGAGGACACAAACAAATGGAAGAACATACCATGCTCATGGATAGGAAGAATCAATATCGTGAAAATGGCCATACTGCCCAAGGATATTTATAGATTCAATGCCATCCCCATCAAGCTACCAATGAGTTTCTTCACAGAATTGGAAAAAACTGCTTTAAAGTTCATATGGAACCAAAAAAGATCCCACATTGCCAAGACAATCCTAAGTCAAAAGGACAAAGCCGGAGGCGTCACGCTACCTGACTTCAAACTATACTACAAGGCTACAGTAACCAAAACAGCATGGTACTGGTACCAAAACAGAGATATAGACCAATGGAACAGAATGGAGCCTTCAGAAATAATGCCACACATCTACAACCATCTGGTCTTTGACAAACATGACAAAAACAAGAAATGGGGAAAGGATTCCCTATTTAATAAATGATGCTGGGAAAATTGGCTAGCCATGAGTAGAAAGCTGAAACTGGATCCTTTCCTTACTCCTTATACGAAGATTAATTCAAGATGGATTAGAGACTTAAATGTTAGACCTAATACCATAAAAACCCTAGAAGAAAATCTAGGTAGTACCATTCAGGACATAGGCATGGGCAAGGACTTCATGTCTAAAACACCAAAAGCAATGGCAGCAAAAGCCAAAATTGACAAATGGTATCTAATTAAACTAAAGAGCTATGCACAGCAAAAGAAACTACCATCAGAGTGAACAGGCAACCTACAGAATGGGAGAAAATTTTTGCAACCTACTCATCTGACAAAGGGCTAATTTCCAGAATCTACAAAGAACTCAAACAAATATACAAGAAAAAAACAAACAACCCCATCCAAAAGTGGGGAAAGGATATGAACAGACATTTCTCAAAAGAAGACATTCATACAGCCAACAGACACATGAAAAAATGCTCATCATCACTCGCCATCAGAGAAATGCAAATCAAAACCAAAATGAGATATCATCTCACACCAGTTAGAATGGCAATCATTAAAAAATCAGGAAACAACAGGTGTTGGAGAGGATGTGGAGAAATAGGAACACTTTTACACTGTTCTTGGGATTGTAAACTAGTCCAACCATTATGGAAAACAGTATGGCAATTCCTCAAAGATCTAGAACTAGATGTACCATATGACCCAGCCATCCCGCTACTCGGTATATACCCAAAGGATTATAAATTATGCTACTACAAAGACACATGCACACGTATGTTTATTGCAGCACTATTCACAATAGCAAAGACTTGGAATCAACCCAAATGTCCATCAGTGACAGACTGGATTAAGAAAATGTGGCACATATACACCATGGAATACTATGCAGCCATAAAAAAGGATGAGTTTGCGTCCTTTGTAGGGACATGGATGCAGCTGGAAACCATCATTCTTAGCAAACTATCACAAGAAGAGAAACCCTAACACCACATGTTCTCACTCATAGGTAGGAACTGAACAATGAGCTCACTTGGACTCGGGAAGGGGAACATCACACACTGGGGCCTGTCATGGGGAGGGGGCAAAGGGGAGGGATTGCATTGGGGAGTTATACCTGATATAAATGATGAATTGATGGGTGCTGACGAGTTGATGGGTGCAGCACACCAACATGGCACATGTATACATATGTAACAAACCTGCACTTTATGCACATGTACCCTAGAACTTTAAGTATAATAAAAAAATAAAATAAAATAAAATAAAAAAGAAAATTGGAGCGAAGCATTCTGTGCAACTCTTTTGTGACGTTTGTATTCGTCTTGTAGAAGCAAATCATTCTTCAGATTGAGCAGTTTGAAAGCACTGTCTCTGTGGAATTTGACAAAGGACATTTGGAAACGCTCTTTAGGCAAGCATAGAAGGCTGAAGGTAAGGAAGATGCAATGTGTTACAGAAACTAAAAGGAGATTAAAAAGGGTCTGAGGTTAGTTAACCTGAGAAAAACGGCTCCAAATGAGAATGATGGATCAAAAGGAGTGAGATCATTCAAGATGACAAGTTTGGTATTTTGTAAAAGTAAATGAGAATTATATGAAGGGCTTTAAAGAAAATGCTTTATTGACACATAAATAACGAATTATAAAATTCACACATTTAAAGTGCAAAGCTCAATGATTTTAGTAAAGAGTTGTGCAACCCTCAGTATAATCTAATTTTATTGTAGTAAAATATACATAAAATCTAGTATTTAAAGTGTTTGATTTTCTGGCATTAACTACAATCAGTGTTATTCAACCACCTCCATTATCTAATTTCTGAACTTTTGTTACCCTGAATGGAACTCTCATACTCATTAAGTAGTGACTCTTATTATTCCTCTTCCATGCTCCTGTAAACCACAAGTCTGCTTTTTCTTGCTATAGATGTGTATACTCTGGATATTTTGTATAAATGGTATCCTATTAAAAAAAAAAAAAAAAAAAAAAAAGAATATCCTGAAAAAGAAATAACCTCAGAGAGAAATGAGAAGGAAGCTTTTTGTGAAACTGCTCTGTGTCAAGTGAATTTGGCTCACACAGTTAAGCTTGTCTTTCCATTGAGCAGTATCATAACACTCTTTTTGTTTCGTCTGTGAAGGGATATTCAGGAACACTTTGAAACTTATGGTGAGAAAGGAAACGTCTTCAGATAGAAACTGGAGAGAAGCTTTCTGAGGAGCTGCTTTGTGACCTGTGCATTCCACTCACAGAAATATACCTTTCTTCTCATAGAGGATTCCGGAATGTCGTTTGGAGAAAAAGCTACCATGACACATTCTGGAGTATAGGGATGGCTATGGAGTAAAAAGAAATATCCTCAGACAAAACTGGAAGGAAGATTTCTGTGAAACTGCTTTGTGTTAGATATATTTATTCATCTTGCATACTTAAAACTTTTCTTATATTACACAGTTTGGAAATTCCATCATGAACGGTTCCCCAAAGGTACATTCTGGAGCACATTCAGGCCTATGGTGAAAGAGGAGATATCTTCAAATAAAACTGGATAGAAGCTTTCTGAGAAATCACTACGTGATGTACGCATTCCACTCAGGGAGTTATACCTCTTTTCTCCAAGGCAGCATTTGAACACTCTTCCTGGAAAACCGAATAAGTGATATTTTGGAACACACTCTGGACTATGGTGAATAGTGAAAAATACTGACATAAAATCGAGGAAGGAGTGTTCCAAGAATCTGCTCGCTGATATGTGCATTCACTTCACAGAGTTAATGCTTACTCTATGTTGCCCACTTTCAAAACTCTGTCTTGAAGTATCTGTGAGGGATACTTAGTGATGCCAAGAAGCTAGTGGTGAGTAAGGAAATGCCTTCCGATGAAACTTACAAAGAAACATTCAGAGAAACCGCATTGCGATGTGTGTATTCGTCTCATAGAGGGAGCTCATTGAGAGCTATGGTGAAAAAGGAAATATCCTCAGATAAAAACTGGAAAGAAGCATTCTGAGAAACTGCATTGTGAAGTGTGAATGCAACTCACAGAGAAAAACTTTTCTCTTCAGAGATCCGTTGGCTAACACTGTTTTCTTGAAATCTGCAATTGGAAACTTCTTAATCCAATGAGGCATACGGCGACAAAAGAAATATCCTCAGATGAAAACTAGAAAGAAGTTTTTTAGAAACTTCTTTGTGATGTGTGAATTCATCTCACAGAGTTACACTTGCGTTTCATTGAGCAGTCGATTAACACTGTCTTTGAAGAACCCGAGAAGGGCTAACTTGGATCGCATTGAGGCCTTGGCTGTTACAGGAAATATCCTCCATTAAAAAGGTGACAGAAGCTTTGTGACAGACTTCTTTGTGATATGTGAATTCATCTCACAGAGTAACAACTTAGTCTTCATGAAGCAGTTTGCTAACAGTGTTTTCGTGGAATCTGCAAAGTGATATTTGGGAGCGCATTGAGGCCTATGGTGAAATGGAAATATCCTCAGATAATATCTAGAAAGAAGCTTTCTCAGAAGTTGCTTTCTGATGTGTGAATTCATAACACAGAGATTCACTTTTCCCTTCTTGCAACAGTTTCCTAACACTGTTGTCGTGGATTCTACCAAGTGATATTTGGGAGCTCATTGAGGGCTATGGTGAAAAGGGAAATATCCTCAGATAAAAACTGGAAAGAAGCGTTCTGAGAAACTGCATTGTGACATGTGAATGCAACTCAAAGGGTTACACTTTCCTTTTCATTGATCCGTTGCTAAGACTCTTCTTGAAATCTGCATTGGGATATTTCTTAGTGCAATGAGGCTGACGGTGACAAAGGAAATATCCTCAGACAAAAACTAGAAAGAAGCTTTCCTAGAAACTTCTTCGTGATGTGTGAATTTATTTCAGAGAGTTACAATTACGTTTCATGGAGCAGTCGATTAACACTGTCTTTGAGGAACCTGAGAAGGGCTACCTTGGATCGCATTGAGGCCTAGTCCGTTACAGGAAATATCCTTAATTAAAAATGTGAAAGAAGATTTGTGGTAAACTTCTTTGTGTCATGTGAATTCATTTCACAGAGTAACAACTTAGTCTTCATGAAGCAGTTTGCTAACAGTGTTTTCGGGGAATGTGCAATGTGATATTTGGGGGCGCACTGAGGCCTATGGTGAAAATGGAAAAATCCTCAGATAATAACTAGAAAGAAGCTTTCTCAGTAGTTGCTTTCTCATGTGTGAATTCATAACACAGGGATTCACTTTTCCCTTCTTGCATTAGTTTGCTAACACTGTTGTCGTGGATTCTGCCAAATGATATTTTGGAGCTCATTGAGGGCAATGGTGAAAAAGGAAATATCCTCCCAGAACAACTGGAATGAAGCTTTCTGAGAAACTGCTTTGTGATGTGTGGATTCATTTCAAAGTGTTACACCACACTTTCATGGAGGAGTCTGCTAGCACTGACTTTGTGGAAGCTCCGAAGTGATGTCTTGGATATCGTTGAATCCCATAGTGAATAATCAAATATCTTCAGAGAAATCTGCAGAGAAGCCATCTCAGTAACTTCTTTCTTGTGGGTGAACTCAGCTCACAGTGTTAGATGATTGTTTTCATTCAGAAGCTTGCTAACCGTGTTTTCACAGAAACTGCAATAAGACACACCGTGGCGCTCCGAGACCAACAATAACCTCAGCTCAAACAAGAAAGAAGCTTTCTGAGAAACTGCTCTGTGATGTGTGAATTCAACTCACTGAGGTACTCCTGTATTTCGTGGAGCTGTTGGCTAGCCCTGTTTTTGTGGAATCTGAGAACTGATATTACGGATCCCTTTGAAGAATATAGGGCCAAAGGAAATATCCTCCATTAAAAATGAGAAAGAAGCTTTCTGAGAAACTTCAATGTGATCTGTGAATTCATCTCACAGAGTTACACCTTTCTCCTCATGATGCCGTTCGCTTTGACTGTTCTCGTGGAATTTGCAAAGTGATATTTGGGAGCCCGGTGAGGATTATGGTGAAAAAGGAAATATCCTCAGATAGAAACTGGAAGGAAGCGTTCTGAGAAACTGCATTGTGACCTGTGAATACAACTCACAGAGTTACACTTTCCTTTTCATTGATCCGTTTGCTAACACTCTTTTCTTGCAATCTGCATTGGAATATTTCTTAGCACAATGAAGCTGATGGAGACAAAGAAAATATTCTCATATAAAAACTAGAAAGTATCTTTCTGAGAAACTTCTTTGTGACATGTGAATTCATCTCACCGAGTTACAACTTTTTCTTCAGGAAGCAGTTTGCTAACACTGTTGTCGTGGAATCTGCCAAGTGATCTTTGAGAGCTCATAGAGGGCTATGCTGAAAAGGGAAATATCCTCAGATAAAAACTGGAAAGAAGCATTCTGAGAAACTGCATTATGATGGGTGAATGCAACTCACAAGCTATACTTTTCTCATCAGAGATCAGTTTGCAAACACAGTTTTCTTGAAAACTGCTACTGGCTACTTCTGAGCCCAGTGAGGCTTACGGCAACAAAGGAATTATCCTCAGATAAAAACTAGAAAGAAGCTTTCTTAGAAAGTTCTTTGTGATGTGTGAATTCATCTTCCTGAGTTACATTTATGTTTCATGTAGCAGTCGATTAACACTGTCTTTGAGGAACGTGAGAAGGGCTACCTTGGATCGCATTGAGGCCTAGGCTGTTACAGGAAATATCCTCAATTAAAATCGTGAAAGAAGCTTTGTGACACCCTTCTTTGTGATATGTGAACTCATCTCACAGAGTAACAACTTAGTCTTCATGAAGCAGTTTGCTAACAGTGTTTTCGTGGAATCTGCAAAGTGATATTTGGGAGCACATTGAGGCCAATGGTGAAAACGGAATTATCCTCAGATAATAACTAGAAAGAAGCTTTCTCAGAAGTTTCTTTCTGATGTGTGAATTCATAACACAGAGATTCACTTTTCCCTTCTTTCAGCAGTTTCCTAACACTGGTGTTGTGGATTCTTCCAAGTGATATTTGGGAGTTCATTGAGGGCTATGGAGAAAAAGGAAATATCCTCAGATACAAACTGAAAAGAAGCGTTCTGAGAAACTGCATTGTGACATGTGGATGTAACTCACAGAGTTACACTTTCCTTTTCATTGATCCGTTGCTAGGACTCTTTTTTTGAAATCTGCATTTGGATATTTCTTAGCGCAATGAAGCTGGCGGTGAGAAAGGAGATATTCTCAAATAAATACTAGAAAGTAGCATTCTGAGAAACTTCTTTGTGACCTGTGAATTCATCTCACCCACTGACAACTTTGTCTTCACCAAGCAGTTTCCTAACACTGCTGTCGTGGAATCTGCAAAGTGATATTTAGGATTGCATTGAGGTCCATGGTGGAAACTGAAACATCCTCAGGTAAAATCTAGAAAGAAGCTTTCTGAGAAATTGCCTTCTGATATGTGAATTCATCACACAGAGATTCACCTTTCCCTTCTTGTAGCAGTGTGCTAAAACTGTTTTCGTGGATTCTGCCAAGTGGTATTTGGGAGCTCATTGAATGTTATGGTGAAAAAGGAAATATCCGCCCAGAACAACCGGAATGAAGCTTTCTGAGAAACTGCTTTGTTGTGTGTGAATTCATTAGAAAGTGTTACATCACACTTTCATGGAGGAGTCTGCTAGAACTGACTTTGTGGAAGCTCAGAAATGATGTCTTGGATATCATTGAATTCCATGGTGTATAACGAAATATCCTCCGAGAAATCTGCAGAGAAGCCTTCTCAGAAACTTCTTTGTTGTGGGTGAACTCAGCTCACAGTGTTAGATGATTGTTTTTGTTCAGAAGCTTGCTAACCATGTTTTCACAGAAACTGCAATAAGACACACCGTGGCGCTCCGAGACCAACAATAACCTCAGCTCAAACAAGAAAGAAGCTTTCTGAGAAACTGCTCTGTGATGTGTGAATTCAACTCACTGAGTTACTCCTGTATTTCGTGGAGCTGTTGGCTAGCCCTGTTTTTGTGGAATCTGAGAACTGATATTTCGGATCCCTTGGAAGACTCTAGGGCCAAAGGAAATATCCTCTGTTAAAAATGAGAAAGAAGCTTTCTGAGAAACTTCAATGTGATCTGTGAATTCATCTCACAGAGTTACACCTTTCTCCTCATGAAGCCATTCACTAAGACTGTTCTCGTGGAATTTGCAAAGTGATATTTGGGAGCCCAGGGAGGGTTATGGTGAAAAACGAAATATCCTCAGATAGAAACTGGAAGGAAGCGTTCTGAGAAACTGCATTATGACCTGTGAATACAACTCAGAGAGTTACACTTTCCTTTTCATTGATCCGTTTGCTAACACTCTTTTCTTGCAATCTGCATTGGGATATTTCTTAGCACAATGAAGCTGAGGGAGGGAAAGGAAATATCCTCAAATAAACACTAGAAAGTATCTTTCTGAGAAACTTCTTGGTGACATGTGAATTCATCTCACCGAGTTACAACTTTGTCTTCACGAAGCAGTTTGCTAAAACTGTTGTCTTGGAATCTGCAAAGTGATATTTGGGAGCGCATTGAGGCCCATGGTGAAAACGGAAATATCCTCAGATAAGTACTAGAAGGAAGCTTTCTGAGAAATTTCTTTGTGATGTGTGAATTCATCATAAAGAGATTCACCTTTCCTTCTTGTAGCAGTTTGCCAACACTGTTGTCGTGTAATCTGCAAAGTGATATTTGGGAGCTCATTGAGGGTTAATGTGAAAAAGGAAATATTCTCAGGTAAAAACTGGAAAGAAGCACTCTGAGAAACTGCATTATGATGTCTGAATGCAACTCACAGAGTTACTCTTTACTCTTCAGAGATCAGTTTGCTAACACAGTTTTCTTGAAGTCTGCAATTGGATAGTTCTGAGCACCATGAGGCTGACGGCAAGAAAGTAAATATCATCAGACAAAAACTAGAAAGAAGCTTTCTTAGAAAGGTCTTTGTGATGTGTAATTTCATCTCACAGAGTTACACGTACGTTTCCTGGAACAGTCGATTAATACTGTCTTTGAGGAACCCGAGAAGGGCTACCTTGGATCGCATTGAGGCCTAGGCTGTTACAGAAAGTACCCTCAATTAAAAACGTGAAAGAAGCTTTGTGACAAACTTCTTTGTGATATCTGAATTCATCTCACAGAGTAACAACTTAGTCATCATGAAGCAGTTTGCTAACAGTGTTTTCGTGGAATCTGCAAAGTGATATTTGGGAGCGCATTGAGGCCTATGGTGAAAACGGAAATATCCTCAGATAATAACTAGAAAGAAGCTTTCTCAGAAGTTGCTTTCTGATGTGTGAATTCATAACACAGAGATTGACTTTTCCCTTCTTGCAACACTTTGCTAACACTGTTGTTCTGGATTCTGCCAAGTGATATTTGGGAGCTCATTGAGGGCTATGGTAAAAATGAAATATCCTCAGATAAAAAATGGAAAGAAACGTTCTGAGAAACTGCATTTTTACTAGTGGATGCAACTCACAGAGTTACACTTTTCTTTTCATTGATCCTTTGTTAAGACTCTTTTCTTGAAATCTGCATTGGGATATTTCTTAGGGCAATGAAGCTCATGGTGACAGCACAAATATCCTCAAATAAAAACTAGAAAATAGCATTCTGAGAAACTTCTCTGTGACCTGTGTATTCATCTCACCGAGTTACAACTTTGTCTTCATGAAGCAGTTTGCTAACACTGTTGTGGAATCTTCAAAGTGATATTTGAAGCGCATTGACACCCATGATGAAAATGGAAATATCCTCAGGTAAAAATGAGAAAGAAGCTTTCGGAGAAATTGCCTTCTGCTATGTGAATTCATCAGAGAAATATTCAAATTTCTCTCCTTGTACCAGTGTGCTAACACTGTTTTCGTGGACTCTGCAAAGTGATATTTGGGAGCTCATTGAGGGCTATGATGAGAAGGGAAATATCCTCAGGTAAAAACTGGAAAGAGCCTTCTGAGAAATTGTTTACTGAATCTGGAATCCCTTTTGAAGGAAAAGCTACCAAGAAACATTCGGGAGTATAGGGATGGCTCATTTGTGAACGCTTTTTAGGATATCCTGAATAAGAAATAATCTCAGAGAGAAACTAGAAGGAAGCTTTCTGTGAAACTGCTTTGTGTCATGTGAATTCCACTCAGACACCTAAGGTTCTCTTTTCATTGATCAGTATCACAACACTGTTTTTGTTTAGCCTGCGAAAGGTAACTTCTTTAAGCAGAATCTGGAGAGAAGCTTTCTGTGGAGCTGCTTGGTGATGTGTGCATTCCACTCAGGGAGCTATAACTTTCTTCTCTTAAAGCACAGTTTGAACACTGTTTCTGTAAAACCAAAAGAGTGATACTTGGAGCACATTGAAGACTAAGGCAAAAAGTGAAATGTCGTCCAAGAAAAAACAGAAAAAAGCACTCGAAGAAACTGTTCTCTGACATGTCCATTCTTTTCACAGGTTTAAAGCTTACTCCACATTTCCCAGTTTGAAAGTCAGTCTTGGAGGGTTCTGTGAAGGGACAGTAAGTGGCAAGTGGAGGCTTGTGTCGAGCAAGGAAATGTCTTCCATCGAAAATTGGAGAGAAACTTTCTGTGCAACTTTTTTGTGATGTTTGTAGTCATCTCATAGTGTTAAATCATTCTTTGAATTGAGCAGTTTGAAATCGCTGTTACTGTGGAATCTGAGAAAGGATAGTCGGAAATGCTTTTTAGACTATCCTGAAAAAGAAATAACCTCAGAGAGAAACCAGAAGGAAGCTTTCTGTGAAACTGCTCTTTGTCACATCAATTCCACCCACACAGGTAAGCTTGTCTTTTCATTGTGCAGTATCAGAACACTGTTTTTGTTTAGTCTGCGAAGGGATATTCTGGAGCTCTTTGAGGCTTACTGTGAGAAAGGAAAGTTCTTCAGATAAAAACTGGATAGAAGCTTTCTGAGGAGCTGCTTTGTGATGTGTGCATTCCACTCACAGATATGTACCTTTCTTCTCATAGAGGATTCTGGAATCCTTTTTGGAGAAAAAGTTACCAAGAGACTTTTCGGGAGTATAGGGACAGCTATGGAGAAAAAGGAATTATCCTCAGACAAAAACTGGAAAGAACAATCTGAAAAACTGCTTTGTGTTATATGTATTTATTCATCTCGAATATTTAAAACTTTTCTTGGCCAGGCACGGTGGCTCAAGCCTGTAATCCCAGCACTTTGGGAGGCCGAGACGGGCGGATCACAAATTCAGGAGATGGAGACCATCCTGGCTAACCCGGTGAAACCCCGTGTCTACTAAAAAATACAAAAAACTAGCCGGGTGAGGTGGCGGGTTCCTGTGGTCCCAGCTACTTGGGAGGCTGAGGCAGGAGAATGGCATAAACCCGGGAGGCGGAGCTTGCAGTGAGCTGAGATCCGGCCACTGCACTCCAGCCTGGGCGACAGAGTAAGACTCCGTCTCAAAAAAAAAAAAAAAAAAAAACTTTTCTTATATTACTTGGTTTGGAAACTTTTTCATGCAAGGATCCGCAAAGGGACATTCAAGAGCACATTCAGGCCTGTGGTGAAAGGGGACATATCTTTAGATAAAACAGGATGGAAGCTTTCCGAGAAACTACTTTGTGATGTATGCATTCCACTCAGGGAGTTTTATCTCTTTTCTCACAAGGCAGTGTTGACACACTATTCCTGTGAAACGGAAGAAGTGATATTTTGGAGCACATTCAGGACTATGGTGAATAGGGAAATATACTGAAATAAAATCGAGGAAGAAGTGTTCCCAAATCTGCTCTCTGATATCTGCATTCACTTCACAGAGTTAATGCTTAGTCTATCTTGCCCAGTTTCAAAACTCTGTCTTTGAAGAATCTGTGAAGGGATATTTAATGATGCCCGGACGTTTGTGGTGAGCATGGAAACGTCTTCCGATGAAACCTGCACAGAAACTTTGAGAGCAATTGCTTTGCGATATGTGTATTCTTCTCATAGTGTTACAACATTCTTTGGATTGGGCAGCTTGAAATCACTGTTTTTGTGGAATCTGAGGAAGGACATTTTGGAAGGATCCTTAGAATATGGAGAAAGAAACATCCTCAGGTAAAATTCAGAGGTAACTTTCACAGAAACTGCTCTGTGTCATCTTAATTTTTCTCCCTCAGATAAGCCTCTCTTTCATTTAACAGTTTTCTCACCCTGTGTAGGTTTAGCGTGTGATGGGATATTCAGGAGGACCTTGAGGCCTGCGGTGTGAAAGGAAATATGTTCAGACCAAAACTGGAGAGAAGCTTTCCAAAGAACTGCTGTGCATTCCAGTCACAATGTTATATGTCTCTTCTCATACAGCGTCTTTGAAACCCTTTTGGAGAAGCAGGTACCAAGTGATATTCGGGAGCTTGTTGCTGCTGATGGTGAAAATGGAAATAACCTCAGATAAAAATTGCAAAGAAGCTTTCTAGGAAACTACTCTGTGATATGTGTAATCATCTCACATAGATAAAGCTTTCCTTACATTATGCAGCTTGGAAACTGTCACGGACGGATCCAGGAGGGGACCTTCGGGAGCACATTCAGGACTATGGTGAAAAAGGAAATATCTTCTGATAAAACTTGGAAAGTAGTTTTTTGTGAATCTGCTTTTTGCTATGTTTATTCATCTCACATAGATGAAGCTTTCTTTACAGTATGCAGCTTGGAAACTTCCTCATATATGGATCCACGAAGGGATATTTGGGATCACATTCGGGTCGAAGGTGAAATAAGAAATATAGTCAGATAAAAACTGGAGAGAAGCGTTCTGAGAAACTACTTGCAGATGTGAGCATTCCACTCAGGCAGTTGTAACTTTCTTCTCATAAGGCACACTTTGAACACAGTTAGTGTAAAACCAAAAGAGTATTATTCGGAACACATTGAAGACTATGGAAAAAAGTGAAATGGCGTCCAGTAAAAAACAGAAAGAAGCACTCGAAGAAACTGCTCTCTGACATGTCCATTCTTTTCACAGGGTTAAAACTTACTCTACGTTTCCCAGTTTGAAAGTCGGTCTTTTAAGGTTCTGCGAAGGGATAGTAAGTGGCAAGCAGAGGCCTTTGTCGAGCAAGGAAATGTCTTCCATCGAATATTGGAGAGAAGCTTTCTACGCTTCTCTCCAATTATATTCATCTCATAAGTTAAATCATTCTTTGGATTGAGCATTTTGAAATCATTTTTTCTGTGGAATCTGAGAAAGGACATTTGAAAACGCTCTTCAGAATATCCTGAAAAAGAGATAACCTCAGAGAAAAACCAGAAGGAAGCTTTCAGTGAAACTTCTGTGTGTCACTTGAATTCTGCTCACGCCGCTAAGCTTCTCTTTTCATTGAGCAGTATCATAACACTGTTTTTGTTTAGTCTGCGAAGGGATATTCAGCAACTCTTTGAGGCTTTTGGTGAAAAAGGAAACGTCTTTAGATAGAAACTGGAGAGAAGCTTTCTGAGGAGCTGCTTTGTGACATGTGTATTCCACTCACAGAAATATACCAATCCTCTCATAGAGGATTCCGGAACGCTTTTTGTAGAAAAAGCTCCCAAGAGACAATCGGGAGTATGGGAGTATAGGGTCGGCTATGGTGAAAAAGAAAATATCCTCAGACAAAAACTGGAAAGAATATTTCTGTGAAACTGCTTTGTGTTAGATATATTGACTCATCTCGCATATTTAAAACTTTTCTTATATTACGCAGTTTGAAAACTCCTTCATGCATGGTTCCACGAAGGGACATTCGGGAGCACATTCAGGCCTATGGGGGAAATGGAGATATCTTCAAATAAAACCTGGAGAGAAGCTTGGTGAGAAACTACGTTGTGATGATTGCCTTCCACTCAGAGAGTTATACCTCTTTTCTCACAAGGCAGTGTTTCAACACTGTTCCTGTGTAATGGAAAAAGTGATATTTCGGAGCACATTGAGGACTATGTCAAATAGTGAAATATACTGAAATAAAATCGAGGAAGAAACATTCCAAGAATCTGCTCTCTGCTATGTGCATTCACTTCACAGAGTTAATGCTTAGTCTATGTTGACCATTTTGAAACTCTGTCTTTGAAGAATCTGTGAAGGGATATGTAGTGACGCCCGGAGGCTTGTGGTGAGCAAGGAAATGTCTTCCGATGAAACTTGCAGAGAAACTTTCTGAGGAACTGCTTTGCAAGTGTGTATTCGTCTCATAGAGTTAAACCATTCTTTGGATTGAGCAACTTGAAATCACTGTTTTTGTGGCATCTGAGGAAGGACATTTGGGAACAATCCTTAGAATATGGACCCAGAAATATCCTCTGGTAAAATCCAGAAGGAAGCTTTCTGTGAAACGCTCTGTGTCATGAGAATTTTGCTCACACAGTAAGCTTCTCTTTTCATTGAGCAGTATCATAACACTATTTTGTTTCATCTGCAAAAGGGATATTCGAGAGCACTTTGAGGCCTACGGTGAGAATGGAAACGTCTTCAGATAGAAACTGGAGAGAAGCTTTCTGAGGAGATGCTCTGTGATGTGTGCAATCCACTCACAGAAATATACCTGTCTTCTCATAGAGGATTCCAGAATCCCTTTTGGAGGAAAAGCTACCAAGAGGCTTTCGGGAGTATAGGGACAGCTATGGTGGAAAAGGAAATATCCTCAGACCAAAACTGGAAAGAATATTTCTGTGAAACTACTTTGTGTTAGATATATTTATTCATCTCGCATAGTTAAAACTTTTCTTATAGTACGCAGTTTGGAAACTCCGTCAGTCACGGATCCATGAAGGGACATTTGGGATCACATTCAGGCCTACGGTGAAATAGGAGATAACTTGAGATAAAAACTGGATAGATGCTTCTGAGAAACTACTTTGTGATGTACGCATTCGACTGAGGGAGTTATACCTCTTTTCTCACATGGCAGTGTTTGAACACTGGTCCTGTGAAACCAAAAACGTGATATTTCGGAACACATTGAGAACTATGGCGAATAGTGAAATATACTGAAATAAAATCGAGAAAGAAATGTTCCAAGATCCTGCCCTCTGATATGTGCATTCGTTTCACAGATTTAATGCTTAGTCTATGTTGCCCAGTTTCAAAAGTCTGTCTTTGAATAATCTGTGCAGGGATATTTAGTGACGCCCGGAGGCTTGTGGTGAGCTAGGAAATGTCTTCCGATGAAACCTACAGAGAAATTTTCTGAGCAACTGGTTTGCGATGTGTGTATTCATCTCATAGAGTTACAACATTCTTTGGATTGAGCAGCTTGAAATCACTGTTTTTGAGAAATCTGATGAAGGACATTTGGGAGCGATCCTTAGAATATTGAGAAAGAAATATCCTCAGGTAAAATCCAAAAGGAAGCTTTCTGTGAAACTGCTCTGTGTCATCTTAATTCCTATCGCTCTGTTACGCCTCTCTTTTCATTGAGCAGTTTTCTAACGCTGTGTATGTTTAGCGTGTGATGGGATATTAGAGAGCACTT
>NW_022311043.1:0-1178 GCF_002776525.5 Piliocolobus tephrosceles
AGATGGTCCCATCTGGGGGTGACAGGAGATGGTGACAGATCATAAAGCATTAGATTCTCATAAGGAGTGAACAACCTAGATCCCCTGTGTAAGCAGCTTACAAGAGGGTTTCAGTCACACTCTTATGACAATCTGCTGCCACCACCGATCTGACAGGAAGAGGAGCTCAGGCAGTAATGTGAGTGACAGAGAGTGGCTTTAAACAGATGTAGCTTTCCTTGCTCACCTGCCACTAGCCTCCTGCTGTGTGGCCCAGGTCCTAACAGTCCAGGGACTGGTACTGGTCCATGGCCTGGGGATTGGGAAGCCCTGTGTTAACCCGTACTTTTTATATTTATTTTTTGGAAACACTTTCCAGTGATATTCTTGATTCCTCTGTATTTTATAGAAAACTTAGAAATTCCTTTTGGAACAAGACAATGTCTAATAATTGTGTTTTTAACATACAACTTTGAATTAATTTTATCTGTGTATGTGACAGAGATGTGAAATAAAGTCATCATTAATCACTTTTGATTTTACTTTTATTTCATACATGTTAAGAATAAAACTGGGGAGTCCTGGGCAGAGCAACTGGGCAAGAGAAATAAAGGACATCCAAATTGGAAAAAAGAAAGTCAAATTATCTCTTCACCAATGATATGATCTTATCCCTAGAAAACCCTAAAGACTCCTACAAAACACCCCTAGACTTGATAAATGAATTCAGTAAAGTCTCAGAGGCTATAAAATGTACAAATACCAATGAGTAGTACCACGATACACAACCTACAACCAAGCTGCGAGTCACATCAATAACCCAGTCCCTTTGACAATGGCTGCAAAAAGAGTAAAATACCTAGGAAAATATGTGACGAAGGAGGTAAGTCAGCTATAAAAGGATAACTGGAAAACACCACCGAAGAAAATCAGAGATGATACAAATAAATGAACATACATCCTATGTTTCTGGACTGAAAGCACTGATATCGTGAAAATGATCATAGTGCCCAAAGAAGTCTACAGATCCAATACAATTTCTATCCAAATACCAATGTCATTCTTCACAGAGTTATTTTAAAAAGCTGCCATTCATGTAGAACCACAACAGAGCCTGAATAGCAGCACACACACCAAGCAAAAGGAACAAATATGTTGGCATCACATGACCTGAAAACTGTAATTATTTTTAATGAGGT
>NW_022311044.1:0-1800 GCF_002776525.5 Piliocolobus tephrosceles
GAAACTTGTTTCTGTTTATTTAAAAATATCTCTGCCAGTTCACATAGATCTGTCTAATTTTTTAAACTGTTAACTTGTGACATAATATAGGTGTTCTGTAATTATACATCACTTTATAGGTTGATGTTTAGGATATAAATTCTTATCAGATATTGCTATGTGTTATACTACACCCTTACAAATGTGTAAGTACCTTAAACTTTTCAATGTTTGCCAAAATGTTGAATGGCAACAATCTCATTTTAATTGCACTTGAATACTAGAAATCAAGAATTTTTTTGTATAATTGTGTTCATTTATTTTACTTATAATATTTCTAGTTCATATTGTTTCTTTGTTTTACTATTACTTGATATATATAATGTTGTCATTCATAAATAGGTTAGTCACATTAGTTTTTTTTTTTTTTTTTTTGACAAGAATCTCACTCTATTGCCAAGGCCGGAGTGTACTGGTGCAATCTCTGCTCACTGCCACCTCTGCCTCCCAGGTTCAAGCAGTTATCTTGCCTCAGCCTCCCGAGTAGCTGGAATTACAGACATGAGCCACCATGCCTGGCAAATGTTTGCATTTTTAGTAGCGATGGGGTTTCACCATGTTGGCTTGGCTGGTCTCGAACTCCTGACCTCAGGTGATTCACCTGCTTTGCGCTCCCAAAGTAATGGGATTACAGGTGTGAACTACCA
The DNA here is from genome assembly GCF_002776525.5 of Piliocolobus tephrosceles. Classification (NCBI taxonomy): domain Eukaryota; kingdom Metazoa; phylum Chordata; class Mammalia; order Primates; family Cercopithecidae; genus Piliocolobus; species Piliocolobus tephrosceles. Next base: position 687 of record NW_022311044.1, read on the forward strand.
TGCCCAGTCCACAATAGTGTTTATATAACATTTTCTTAAATAGTATTTTTTGAGTATATGATCATACAATTTTTTAAACAACAATTTTCTACCTTCTAAAATTAACCATCTTAATAATTTATCTAGTTTTATTCACAAAGATCTCTAGTAAATTATTTGTACTTTCAAAGACAGCAGTCAGGCTTTTCCAGTTGTAGAATTCAGTGGAAATTTTCTAACATATCAGGATTATAATGGTTGCTGGAGATTACTTTTTAAAAATTACGATTTATTCCTTAATGCTGGCATTTTCTTTTGAGTCCAACAACTTTTTTTATCTAATGTCAGAAATGTGTGATGTTATAAAATATTTTATGTGAAACAATTATTTAATTTCCCTATGCCATGAATTTCATTAATAAATTCCTGAATATTAAAATGTTTTACACTTCCTTGTAAACCATGTTTAGTGTGTTATTTTTTCAACTATATTATTCATGTGCTTGGCTGATAGTTTTTCTTTCTCTTCATCTTTCTCTTTCTTTTCCCTACTGCATCTGCTTCCCTTTTTTCTTTCCCTCTCATTCTGTCAACTATGTTAGGTTTTTATGTCACAATCACTCTATAAAATATTCTTTTAGAATACTACAGGATGCTGGCCAGCTTTTCCTGGGCTTTAGAACAAGTTATATAAACAGTGCTTAACCATCTCTTGAAGTATGATAGGATTTACATCCTAACTGTATGGAACTGGTGCTTTTGCTATGGGTTGCATTAGTTTCCCATTGCTGCTTTAATGAATTGTGATAACTTGATGGCTTGAAATAACTTTGTGTTAAAATCAAGAGTTGCATTTCTCTTGTAGCTTCTAGAGGAGTGTATTAGTCCGTTCTCATGCTGCTTATAAAGACATATCGGAGTTGGGGGAATTTGTAAAGGTAAGAGGTTTAATTGACTCACAGTACCACAGGGTTGGGGAGGTCTCTGCAACCTTACAATCATGGTAGAAGGGGAAACAAACACACCCTTTTTCACATGGCAGCAGTAAGGAGAAGTGCAGAACGAAGGTGGGGGGAAAGCCTCTTATAAAACCATCAGAAATCATAAGAACTCATTCACTATCATGAGAACAGTA
>NW_022311047.1:0-1818 GCF_002776525.5 Piliocolobus tephrosceles
TAAGTAAGGGAGTTGCAAGTAGCACCAAGAGAAAAAAGCAGGCTTGAATAGCTTTTTAAAAATGGTCTTAAAATATGCAAAATGGAGCCAGGTGTGGTGGCTCACTCTTGTGATCCCAGCAATTTGGGAGCCTGAGGTGGGAGGATTGCTTGAGGCCAAAAGTTTTGAGACCAGCCTGGGCAGCATAGCAAGATCCCCATCGTTACAAAAAAAAAAAATAATAATGCTTTTAAAAATTAGATGGATGTAGTGGTGCATGCCTTCGAGTCCTAGTTTCTTGGTAGACTGAGGTAGGAGGAGCTCTTGAGCCCAGGAGTTCAAGTCTGCAGTGAGCTATGACTGCACCACTGTCCTCAAGCCTGGGCAACAAAGTGAAACCCTGTCTCTCTCCATATATATAAGTATATAAATAAATAAATATAAATAAATAAATATATAAATAAATATATATAAATAAATATATTTATAAATATACATAAATAAATATATACTTATAAATAAATACATATAAATAAATATATACTTATAAATATATACTTATAAATATATATATACACACATGGAAAAGGGAAGGAGCCAAATTATCAAAGAAATTATTGAAGAAGAAGTATTTGTCCTGCCAAATATCAGAACTTTTATAAAACTACAGCAATTAAGAAAGTGTGGTCTTCACTGATTAACTGACTAATGAAAGAGACTAGAGCGCTCCCAAATAAATCTCCACAAATTTAATCTTTGATATGTGATGTAGATCACATGGCAGATCAGCAAGGAAAGAAAGGACTTTTCAATAAATAGAATAAAAAAATAGCGGTTATTGCTATAGAAAACAAAATGAAATTATATTTCTACTGTGCTCTATATACAAACATTAAATTCCAGGTGGACCAGACTTACATGTCAGAAACAAAACTTTAAAACTTTTAGTAGAAAATGTAAGTGAATGAGACACAAAAAGCCATTTAACCATTAAAAAAGAATAGACAAGCCGGGCGCGGTGGCTCAAGCCTGTAATCCCAGCACTTTGGGAGGCCGAGATGGGCAGATCACGAGGTCAGGAGATCGAGACCATCCTGGCGAACACGGTGAAACCCTGTCTCTACTAAAAAAATACAAAAACTAGCCTGGCGAGGTGGTGGGCGCCTGTAGTCCCAGCTACTCAGGAGGCTGAGGCAGGAGAATGGCATAAACCCGGGAGGCGGAGCTTGCAGTGAGCTGAGATCTGGCCACTGCACTCCAGTCCGGGCAACAGAGCCAGACTCTGCCTCAAAAAAAAAAAAAAAAAAAAAGAAAAAAAAAGAATAGACAGTTTAACTATCACAAAAGTAAGAACTTTTTTATATCAAAAAGTGGAAAGATGGGCTGGACATGGTATCTCAAGCCTGTAATCCCAAACACCTGAGGTCAGGAGTTTGAGACCAGGCTGATCAACATGGTGAAACCCAGTCTCTAGTAAAAATACCAGAAATTAGCGGGGCATTGGTGGCAGACACTTGCAATCCCAGCTACTTGGGAAGCTCAGGCATGAGAATCATCTGAATCCGGGAGGTGTAGGTTGCAGTGAGCCACTGCACTCCAGCCTGAATGACAGAGCGAGACTCTACCTCAAAAAAAAATTTAAAATTAAAAAATAAAAGTTAAAAATTGAAAAGATAAACTATAAACTAGAGGAAGATATTTGCAGTACCTAAAACCTATGAAAGATTAATATCATATTGACAAAGTATAAGGAGCTCCTATGAATTAATTTTGAAAATAGCAACCCAACAGAAAATTGGGAAAAGACATTAATAGGGATTTCACAAAAGAGAAAGTCCC
>NW_022311049.1:0-9761 GCF_002776525.5 Piliocolobus tephrosceles
ATTTGAGGTGCTGTTCATAAGGTATGAGGATAAGGTATCAGTTTTGTAAAGCTGTAATATTTTCACATTCATCCTAACAGTTGTCCATGTCTTTGCTAGAAGATTACATTTAATAAGCTCCAGTTATCCCTTTACAGTGGTCTTTCCCCCAACCCAAAACTTCTAGCTTCTAGTGCTTTCTCCTTTCCTTTCCTTATTGTTACAAAATTTACATTTTATATTCGATTTTCCTACAAAGGGAACTAGTTTAATTTCTCTAGAGGCAAATAGAGAATACATCAGTTATCTCAGCCATGTGTGGTAGCTAATGCCTATAATCCTAGCACTTTGGGAGGCTGAGGTGGAAGGACTGCTTGATCCCAGGAGTTCAAGACCAGCCTGGTCAACATAGTGAGACTCTGTCTCAACAAAACAAAACAAATTATCTCGTTTCTGTTTTCCAACATCTGCGTTGAAACTATGTGACATGATGAAGTTAAGGGTGGTATTTTTTTTTTTTTTTTGTAGCTACACCTTATTTGTTTCTAAAATGTAGACACAGGTACTTTCAGGATAATTTCAATTATGTATTTTTGGGAGTGGATGATGTAAGGTCTTGGGAGGCACTGGTCTCCCAAGAACTATATTTTTGTTCTTTTATAAAACTTTGATAAGGGATAAAACCAAAAGAATACTGCCTTGAGATTTTTAGGTGATTGTTACTGAGATCTTTTCATGATGAAGTTAGTTAAACTTGAGAAATAGATGAAGAATGTATGTGAATTTCTCGTTCACAGGGTATCATTAGTAAATAATTATAACTCAAACTGTACTGGCAGTACTCTTCTGGTGTGCTCAAAACAGTACATAAACATGTTTTCTTCTGTGCCAATGGGAGCAAGCAGTGGGAAAACTTAACTGCTAACTGAAATTCCCTAGATTATGGCCATAGTAGTCAGTTTAGGAAAGTCTAATTGATTGTCAGTGTGAGACTCCCTTTTTAATAATCAGCTGGCTTTCTAGTTAATATTTTACTACCTTCCACTCAAGAGTTAGTCCCTTAATTGAAACAAATCATGAGCATTTGTGACACAACTAGATTCATCCATTTCAAGTTATTAATCAAGTATAACTACTGTTTTCTTTTTTCTTTTTTTTTGAGTTGGAGTCTCACTCTATTGCCCAACTAGAGTGCAGTGGCGCGATCTCAGCTCACTGCAACCTCCGCCTCCTGGGTTCAGGCAATTCTGACTCAGCCTCCTGAGTAGCTGGAAAAACAGGTGTGCACCACCATGGCTGGGTAATTTTTTGTATTTTTAGTAGAGATGGGGTTTCACCATGTTGGCCAGGCTGTTCTCGAACGCCTGACCTCAATTGATCCACCCGCCTCAGCCTCCCAAAGTGCTGAGATTACAGGTGTGAGCCACTGCGCCTGGCCATAACTACTGTTTTCAATAAGTATGCAAGTGATTTATTTAATGTGAGCTGTTCATTTGTAAATGATTATGGAAATAAGAAAAAAAGACTTTTTGGCAAAGTGTTGAATAGATAACTTTATTGTTATTTTATTTCTTTCATGTACTCCAGCAGATAAAGATAATATAACTTCTGAACTTACTCTTAAAATTCCCAAGAAATCAATTGACAGATTAGAGTTATAAATAAGAAATTTAAAAATTGATTTTAAACATTTATAATTTATATCAGCATGATTTTTTTGTAAATTTTGGTTTGGATTCTTAGAAGTTCATATCACATTTTAATGAATGTTTATGAGTAAGTTTCTGTATTACTCAAATACTTGAATAGTGAAAAATAATTGAAAATTACAGAGTATTTAAGGTAGATATAAATTTGTCATATATATGGTTTAAGGCAATCTTTGATACTGGCCATGAAAATATTACATGATGAAATATTTAAGTAGTTTCATATAAGAGTTATGGTTTTATTAAAAGCACTGCTAGTTTATGTAAATATATGCATTATGTAAATACATAATTTATATATATCTTTAAATTTCTGTGTAAAATAATCATGTAAAACTGAGAAGTAAGAATGACTTCTCTAATATGATGTTTCAGAATGCCTTTCTCAGTTTTATGGGAATATCTATTACTTTCATTCTATGACATGTTGTGACACTTTTACGATAAAATATTATCTTTATTTAAGATGTGTATTCTTAAATTTTCCTTATGTATGATTTAAATGAAGCTGTTTGCTACCAAAATTCTGCAGAATGAAAGTTTTTTCTTTTACTAATACATAATATTTTACATATTTATGGGATACATGTGAGTATTTTTACATGCATAGAATGTATGATGATCAAGTCAGGGTATATGGGGTATCCATCACCTTGAGTATTTATTATTTCTATGTGTTGGAAACCTTTGAAGTCTTCTCTTCTGGCTACTTTGAAATATATAACATACTGTTACTAACTATAGTCACCCTAGTCTCTTATTGAACATTAGAACTTATTTCTTTTATCTAACTGTAAGTTTATACTCATTCACCAACCTCTATTTTTCCTTTCCACCCTCACACCCTTCCCCAGCCTCTGCTATATTTTAGTCTCTATCTCCATGAGTTCAAGTTTTTATCTCCCACATATGAGTGAGAACATGCAAAATTTATCTTTCTGTGCCTGGCTTATTTTACTTAACCTGATGAACTCCAGTTCCCTCCGTGTTGCTGCAAATGACATGGCTTAATTCCTTTGTATGGCTAAATACTAATACATTTTGTGTGCGTGCGCGCGTGTGCGTGCGTGCGTGCGTGCGCGCCACATTTTTAAAATCCATTTGTCCGTAGATGGATACTTAGATTGATTCTATATTTTTGCTATTGTGAATAGTGTTGTGATGAACATGTAAGTGCAAGGTGTCCTTGATATACTGATTTCTTTTCCTTTGGTTAGATACCTAGTAGTGGGATTGCTGGATCATATAGTTCTATTTTTAATTTTTTGAGGAATCTCCATACTGGTTTCCATAATGGTTATACCAATTTACATTCCCACCAATAGTGTATAAGAATCCTCTTTTCTCTGTATCCTTACCAGCATGTGTAATTTTTTGTCTTTTTAATAATAGCCCTGCTAACTGGGGTAAGATATCTCATTGTGGTTTATATTTGCATTTCCCTGATGATTAGTAATGTTGAGCATTTTTTCATATACCTGTTGGCATTTGTGTGTCTTCTTTTGAAAAGGTTTCTATTCATATTGTTTGCCTACTTTTTAATGAGATTACTTTTTTTTTATTGTTGAATTATTTGATTTCCTTGTATATTATAGATGTTAGGTCCTTGTTAGATGAATAGTTTGCAAATAATTTCTCCCAATCAACATCTTGTCTCCTCACTCTGTTGATTGTTTGCTTTGCTTTGCAGAAGCTTTTTAGTTTAACATAGTTCCATTTGTCTATTTTTGTTTTAGTTGTCTGTGCTTTTGAGGTCTTAGCCATAAAATCTTTGCCTAAACCAGTGTCCTCAAGTGTTTCCCCTTTGTTTTCTTCTAGTAGTTTTATATCATCTGGTCATACATTTAAGTCTTTAATTCACCTTGAGTTGATTTTTGTATATAGTGAGAGATAGGAGTCCAGTTTCATTATTCTGCATATGAATATCCAATTTTCCCAGCACCACTTATTAAAGAAGGAATTCTTTCCCCAGTGTATGTACTTGGCATCTTTGTTGATTATTAAGTGGCCGTAAACATGTGGCTTTATTTCTGGGTTCTCTGTTATGTTCCATTGATCTTGTAGAATGTAATTTTAATCCTAATTTCTTGTAGAGCTTGTCTTTATATTGCTTTGTGGTAGCTACAACACTCTACCACAAAGCAATACAAAGATATAGATGCACATACTTATTTCTGTCTTATGTTGACGTAACTGGCATAAGTTCTGTGCTATCAATCAGGAAACTTTAAAAATGATTTTTAACTCTGAAGGTTTAATGTCTTGAGTCACAAGATATGAGAATATCTAACTATTATTATATCATCAGTAGTGAAAATAATTGCAGTAGTTATGATGATATTGAATTAAGTCAGTTAATTAGAACCTGATGGAAATTACAAGAAAATTTCTTGTTTGATCTCTATTAGCACTATTAATTTTGTTTTCTTGTGTGGCCGTAGACTACATTCATAAAAACCAACTTGCTGAGCAAAAGTAATTGGTTATTACACATCTATCACTGTTATTGGCAAAGCAATTAAAAAATCTGTGACTCTTGAAGAAATATAATAGTGTCCAGTTCACAAAAATACAGGTGTACCTCATTTTATTGTATTTTGTTTTATCGCTTTTTGCAGCTATTGCAAGTATATCAGTGCTATTTTTCCAACAGCATGTACTTACCTCATGTCTGTTTTTCACATTTGGTTAATTCTTGCACTATTTCAGACTTTTTCATGATTTTATCTATATGGTGATTTGTGATTAGTGATCTTTTGATAGTACTATTATTATTGTTTTGGTTGTCACAAACTGTACCCATATAAGAAGGTGAAGTTAATAAGTATGTATGTTCTGACTGTTCTTCTGACTGGCTGTTTCCCTGTCTGTCTCTGTCTCTGTCTGTCTCTGTCTCTGTCTCTCTCTCTCTGTCTGTCACACATGCCTGTAATTCCAGAATTTTGGGAGGCTGAGGCAGGCAGATAGCTTGAACCCAAGAGTTCGAGACCAGCCTGGGCAATATGGCAAAAACTACAAAAATTAGCCAGGCATGGTGGTGCACTCCTGTAATTCCAGCTACTTAGGAGGCTGAGGTGGGAGAATCACCTTAGCCTGGGGAGGTTGAGGCTGTAGTGAGCCATGATCATGTCTCTGTACTCCAACCTAGGTGACCCTGAGCTGGAGTGTAGTGACGTGATGCAGTGAGACCCTGTCTCAAAAACAAACAAACAAACAAACAAACAAACAGAAGTCAATGCCTGTTTCCAAAGTTTCAAAAGCAAGTCTGACTCTCTTTTTAGGAGCAAATGCAGCTGGTGACTTTAAATTGAAGCCAATATTTATTTGCCATTTTGAAAATTGTAGAGCCCTTAAACAGCATGCTAAATCTACTCTGCCTGTGCTTTATAAATGGAATGAAAAAGCCTGGATGACAGCGTATCTGTTTACAGCATGGTTTGCTGAATATTTGAAGCCCACTCTTGAGACTTACTGCTTAGGAAAAAAGAGATTACTTTCAAAATACTACTACTCATTGACATTATATCTGGTCACCTAAGACTTCTGATGGATATCTATCTGCAAGGAAATGGGTATTGTTTTCATGACTTCTAATACAACATCCATTCTAAAGCCCATGGATCAGGAGTAATTTTGACTTTTCAGTCTTGTTATTTAAATAATACGTTTCATAGTAGTATAGCTGGCATAGATAGTGATTCCTCTGATGGATCTGGATGAAACAAATTGAAAACCTTCTGGAAATGATTCATTACTCTAGAGGCCATTAGGAACATTTGTGATCCATGGGAGGAGGTCAGAATATCAGCATTATCAGGAATTTGAAAGAAGTTAATTCCATCCCCCATGTTTGAGACTTTATTGGAAGAAGTAACTGCAAATGGGGTGAAAATAGCAAGAAAACTAGAATTAGCAGTGAAGCCTGAAGATGTGACTGAATTGCTATAGTCTCATAATAAAACTTGAAAAATTGAGGAACTGACTCTTAGGGATAAGTAAAGAAAGTGGTTTCTTGAGATGGCATCTACTCCTGGTGAAGATGCTGTGAATATTGTTGAAATGACAGCAAAGGATTTAGAATATTTTATAAATTGAGCTGATAAAGCAGTGGTAGGGTTTGAGAGGATTGCCTCTAATTTTTGAAGAAGTTCTCCTGTAAGTAAAATGCTATTAAACAGCGTTGTGTGCTACAGAGAAATCTTTTCTGAAAGGAAGAGTCAGTCAACGCAGTAAACTTTATTATTGTCGTATTATAAGAAATTGCCATGGCCTCCCCAACCTTTAGCAACCACCATCATCAGTAAAGCAGCTATCAACATTCAGGCAAGAGCTTTTGTCAGCAAAATGATTAGGACTAGCTGATGGCCCAGAGGATCATTATCATTTTTTATTAATACATAATGTATTTATTTGGGATTTTAACTACATTTGCAAAATCATTTTTTATATGTAGTATAATTACAGCAATCAAAACTGTCATATTTATGGTCCTATTTATACCCAAGGACTGAGAATTATGCAAGGAATGAATACAACAGGGTAGAATATTGAGGGCCATGTCTAAATTCTGCCTACTACAAGCGAGATAGGTCTTCTCTTGCTACTTACCTTTCTCAAAATAGTCTAAGCATTTTTATACATTTATACTTTCAAGTAAACTTTGTTGGCAAAAGCAACAAAGCACTGCATAATTGTTTTAAGATTTGTGTACCTTTGAAAATTTTTTTTTTCTTGTAAATAATAGAAATTTATTTTCTTGTCGTTCCAGAGGCTGGTTACAGGAGTAAGTTCTTCAGTGGTGTTTTGTGAGATTTTGGTGCAACCATTACCCGAGCAGTATGCACCGCACCATATTTGTGGTCTTTTATCCCTACCCCCCCTCCCACCTTTCCCCCCAAGTCCCAAAAGTCCGTTGTATTTTTTTTTTTTTTTTGGAGGCGAAGTCTCACTCTGTCGCCAGGCTGGAGTGCAGTAGCGCGATCTCTGCTCATTGCAACCTCTATCTCCCAGGTTCAAGCGATTATCCTGCCTCAGCCTCCCGAGTAGCTGGGACTATAGGCGTGCACCACCATGCCCAGATAATTTTTGTATTTTTAGTGGGGGCGGGGCATCACCATGTTGGCCAGGATGCTCTCAATCTCTAGACCTTGTGATCTGCCCGCCTCTGCCTCTCAAAGTGTTGGGATTACAGGCGTGAGCCACCGCGCCCGGCCCATTGTATCTTTCTTATGCCTTTGCATCCTCATAGCTTAGCTCCCATGTATCAGTGAGAATATACTATGTTTGGTTTTCCATTCCAGAGTTACTTCACTTAGAATAATAGTCTCCGATTTCATCCAGGTCACTGCAAATGCTGTTAATTCATTCCTTTTATGGCTGAGTAGTATTCCATCGTATATATATATATACCATAGTTTCTTTTTTTTTTTTTTTTAATTCTACTTTAAGTTCTAGGGTACATGTGCATAAATGCAGGTTTGTTACATATGTATACTTGTGCCATGTTGGTGTGCTGCACCCATCAACTCGTCAGCACCCATCAATTCATCATTTATATCAGGTATAACTCCCAATGCAATCCCTCCCCCCTCCCCCCTCCCCATGATAGGCCCCAGTGTGTGATGTTCCCCTTCCCGAGTCCAAGTGAACTCATTGTTCAGTTCCCACCTATGAGTGAGAACATGCGGTGTTTGGTTTTCTGTTCTTGTGATAGTTTGCTAAGAATGATGGTTTCCAGCTGCATCCATGTCCCTACAAAGGACGCAAACTCATCCTTTATTATGGCTGCATAGTATTCCATGGTGTATATGTGCCACATTTTCTTAATCTAGTCTGTCACAGATGGACATTTGGGTTGATTCCAAGTCTTTGCTATTGTGAATAGTGCCGCAATAAACATACGTGTGCATGTGTCTTTGTAGTAGCATACTTTATAATCCTTTGGGTATATACCCAGTAGTGGGATGGCTGGGTCATATGGTGCATCTAGTTCTAGATCCTTGAGGAATTGCCATACTGTTTTCCATAATGGCTGAACTAGTTTACAATCCCACCAACAGTGTAAAAGTGTTCCTATTTCTCCACATCCTCTCCAACACCTGGTGTTTCCTGATTTTTTAATGATTGCCATTCTAACTGGTGTGAGATGGTATCTCATTGTGGTTTTGATTTGCATTTCTCTGACGGCGAGTGATGATGAGCATTTTTTCATGTGTCTGTTGGCTGTATGAATGTCTTCTTTTGAGAAATGTCTGTTCATATCCTTTCCCCACTTTTTGATGGGGTTGTTTGTTTTTTTCTTGTATATTTGTTTGAGTTCTTTGTAGCTTCTGGAAATTAGCCCTTTGTCAGATGAGTAGATAGCAAAAATTTTCTCCCATTCTGTAGGTTGCCTGTTCACTCTGATGGTAGTTTCTTTTGCTGTGCAGAAGCTCTTTAGTTTAATTAGATCCCATTTGTCAATTTTGGCTTTTGCTGCCGTTGCTTTTGGTGTTTTAGACATGAAGTCCTTGCCCATGCCTATGTCCTGAATGGCACTACCTAGATTTTCTTCTAGGGTTTTTATGGTATTAGGTCTAACATTTAAGTCTCTAATCCATCTTGAATTAATCTTTGTATAAGGAGTAAGGAAAGGATCCAGTTTCAGCTTTCCACTTATGGCCAGCCAATTTTCCCAGCACGATTTATTAAATAGGGAATCCTTTCCCCATTTCTTGTTTTTGTCAGGTTTGTCAAAGATCAGATGGCTGTAGATGTGTGGTATTATTTCTGAGGACTCTGTTCTGTTCCTTTGGTCTATATCTCTGTTTTGGTACCAGTACCATGCTGTTTTGGTTACTGTAGCCTTGTAGTATAGTTTGAAGTCAGGTAGCGTGACGCCTCCAGCTTTGTCCTTTTGACTTAGGATTGTCTTGGCAATGCGGGCTCTTTTTTGGTTCCATATGAACTTTAAAGCAGTTTTTTCCAATTCGGTGAAGAAACTCATTGGTAGCTTGATGGGGATGGCATTGAATCTATAAATAACCTTGGGCAGTATGGCCATTTTCACGATATTGATTCTTCCTATCCATGATCATGGTATGTTCTTCCATTTGTTTGTGTCCTCTTTGATTTCACTGAGCAGTGGTTTGTAGTTCTCCTTGAAGAGGTCCTTTACATCCCTTGTAAGTTGGATTCCTAGGTATTTTATTCTCTTTGAAGCAATTGTGAATGGAAGTTCATTCCTGATTTGGCTCTCTGCTTGTCTGTTACTGGTGTATAAGAATGCTTGTGATTTTTGCACATTAATTTTGTATCCTGAGACTTTGCTGAAGTTGCTTATCAGCTTAAGAAGATTTTGGGCAGAGACGATGGGGTTTTCTAAATATACAATCATGTCATCTGCAAACAGGGACAATTTGACTTCCTCTTTTCCTAACTGAATACCCTTGATTTCTTTCTCTTGCCTGATTGCCCTAGCCAGAACTTCCAACACTATGTTGAATAGGAGTGGTGAGAGAGGGCATCCCTGTCTTGTGCCAGATTTCAAAGGGAACTTTTCCAGTTTTTGCCCATTCAGTATGATATTAGCTGTGGGTTTGTCATAAATAGCTCTTATTATTTTGAGGTACGTTCCATCAATACCGAATTTGTTGAGCGTTTTTAGCATGAAGGCTGTTGAATTTTGTCAAAAGCCTTTTCTGCATCTATTGAGATAATCATGTGGTTCTTGTCTTTGGTTCTGTTTATATGCTGCATTACGTTGATCGATTTGCGAATGTTGAACCAGCCTTGCATCCCAGGGATGAAGCCCACTTGATCATGGTGGATAAGCTTTTTGATGTGCTGCTGAATCCGGTTTGCCAGTATTTTATTGAGGATTTTTGCATCGATGTTCATCAGGGAGATTGGTCTAAAATTCTCTTTTTTTGTTGTGTCTCTGCCAGGCTTTGGTATCAGGATGATGCTGGCCTCATAAAATGAGTTAGGGAGGATTCCCTCTTTTTCTATTGATTGGAATAGTTTCAGAAGGAATGGTACCAGCTCCTCCTTGTACCTCTGGTAGAATTCAGCTGTGAATCCATCTGGTCCTGG
>NW_022311049.1:9771-20054 GCF_002776525.5 Piliocolobus tephrosceles
CTTGCTAGCGGTCTGTCAATTTTGTTGATCTTTTCAAAAAACCAACTCCTGGATTCATTGTAGAATAAGTCTTATTGTGGGAAGAAGGGGTTTCTTGCTTCTCCTGTTCCAACCTTAGTCATAGGAGGACCTGTGTGCCTGAGGATCAGGATGGTGCTTTCTTAGTGTTCCTATTTCTTTCCCAGAGGCCAACAATTTGTATCTATTACTTCAGGGTACAGGTGGCTTTTCTGTCACTCCCCAAGCTCACAACTGAAGTTTGTTTTGTTTAGTTGCAGGTGGGAAATCTTGGGCATCAGTGTAGGACATCAGTGTAGGACCCATATGAGTTGGTTTCCTGCCTTTCCTCAGTGGTTGGTTTCTTTTCGTGTTTCATTGTAGGACTAGGAATGCGGGCAGTAGGTTTTCTACCCCTTTTCCAGTGGCACCCAGTCTTTGCTCCTCCCTAGCAGTGGAGGCTTGGCTGCTTTTTTTTTTTTTTAATAATTTATTTCCTCTTGCATTTAGTACTTAATTATTGCTGATTTTATTGGATCTGTTTCATGGAATATCCTCCTCATGTTTCTTTTTTAATCTTCTATGGTGGTGGTATTTCTTAGAACATGAAGATTTAAATAAGGGTTAGAATTCCCTGTAAAGTAGGTTTAGCCTGATTGTCTATTTTTTCCCAGTAAGTTATTAAATTAAATAAACTTGGGCAACACTTTGTTTGGAGCCCTTTTTGTGTTTCTTTCTGCCTTTACCTCTGTGGGTTGGAGTTTTAAATGTAGGATGTGTCTTTTAGATAAGGTATAACCTTAGTGTTTGTACTTTTCCCAAGTTTTTCATACTTAACACCTGATTTGAAGGGAGGGAGGAGCACTTTTTGTATGTTTGTGTGTGTGTCTGTTGGTGGTGGTGGCAGTGGTAGGGCTTTCATCAAGCGTTGAATATTTAGAATATAATTAGCTCCAAGATTCTAGAAGTAGACTTTTGTCTCTGTCCATAAAGACTGTATCTACAACAGTTAAAAAGGCAAATTGTTATTACGAATAAACATGTATACACTTCAAGCAGTAGATCTTGGCCATAACAGTTTCTTTTAGCCATCTGTGGCTAAATAGTGAAGGAATTTAGATAATTAATAGTGATATCAGAATTGCTAAATATATATATATTTTTTGGTCCAGGAGCTATTTATCTACCAAAATAGAATGTGTAACTCATACTTTCCTTCTCTTCAGTCTTCTTCCTTGACAAAGAGATTAAATTCTATACAGAGGACTTTAGTAATTAGAGCCAGGATTCGCTCAAGCTTTCTCTTTGTTGATATATTGTGGCCTTATACTTAGATATGTGCTAAAGTAAATCCTAAATTGATTTCTTGTATAAGAAGTTAACTTTCTTTTCTGGAATTGTTATCTGAAGCTATCTGCTTTCTTACTGTTTTTCTTATTACTGTAGACCTAAAAATATATTTTTACCTAACTAAATTTTTAAAAACATTTAGAAAGGAACTGAAGAAGTTGCTTTGTGAAGTGACTTTTCAAAGAATGATTTGAGGTGCTGTTCATAAGGTATGAGGATAAGGTATCAGTTTTGTAAAGCTGTAATATTTTCACATTCATCCTAACAGTTGTCCATGTCTTTGCTAGAAGATTACATTTAATAAGCTCCAGTTATCCCTTTACAGTGGTCTTTCCCCCAACCCAAAACTTCTAGCTTCTAGTGCTTTCTCCTTTCCTTTCCTTATTGTTACAAAATTTACATTTTATATTCGATTTTCCTACAAAGGGAACTAGTTTAATTTCTCTAGAGGCAAATAGAGAATACATCAGTTATCTCAGCCATGTGTGGTAGCTAATGCCTATAATCCTAGCACTTTGGGAGGCTGAGGTGGAAGGACTGCTTGATCCCAGGAGTTCAAGACCAGCCTGGTCAACATAGTGAGACTCTGTCTCAACAAAACAAAACAAATTATCTCGTTTCTGTTTTCCAACATCTGCGTTGAAACTATGTGACATGATGAAGTTAAGGGTGGTATTTTTTTTTTTTTTTTGTAGCTACACCTTATTTGTTTCTAAAATGTAGACACAGGTACTTTCAGGATAATTTCAATTATGTATTTTTGGGAGTGGATGATGTAAGGTCTTGGGAGGCACTGGTCTCCCAAGAACTATATTTTTGTTCTTTTATAAAACTTTGATAAGGGATAAAACCAAAAGAATACTGCCTTGAGATTTTTAGGTGATTGTTACTGAGATCTTTTCATGATGAAGTTAGTTAAACTTGAGAAATAGATGAAGAATGTATGTGAATTTCTCGTTCACAGGGTATCATTAGTAAATAATTATAACTCAAACTGTACTGGCAGTACTCTTCTGGTGTGCTCAAAACAGTACATAAACATGTTTTCTTCTGTGCCAATGGGAGCAAGCAGTGGGAAAACTTAACTGCTAACTGAAATTCCCTAGATTATGGCCATAGTAGTCAGTTTAGGAAAGTCTAATTGATTGTCAGTGTGAGACTCCCTTTTTAATAATCAGCTGGCTTTCTAGTTAATATTTTACTACCTTCCACTCAAGAGTTAGTCCCTTAATTGAAACAAATCATGAGCATTTGTGACACAACTAGATTCATCCATTTCAAGTTATTAATCAAGTATAACTACTGTTTTCTTTTTTCTTTTTTTTTGAGTTGGAGTCTCACTCTATTGCCCAACTAGAGTGCAGTGGCGCGATCTCAGCTCACTGCAACCTCCGCCTCCTGGGTTCAGGCAATTCTGACTCAGCCTCCTGAGTAGCTGGAAAAACAGGTGTGCACCACCATGGCTGGGTAATTTTTTGTATTTTTAGTAGAGATGGGGTTTCACCATGTTGGCCAGGCTGTTCTCGAACGCCTGACCTCAATTGATCCACCCGCCTCAGCCTCCCAAAGTGCTGAGATTACAGGTGTGAGCCACTGCGCCTGGCCATAACTACTGTTTTCAATAAGTATGCAAGTGATTTATTTAATGTGAGCTGTTCATTTGTAAATGATTATGGAAATAAGAAAAAAAGACTTTTTGGCAAAGTGTTGAATAGATAACTTTATTGTTATTTTATTTCTTTCATGTACTCCAGCAGATAAAGATAATATAACTTCTGAACTTACTCTTAAAATTCCCAAGAAATCAATTGACAGATTAGAGTTATAAATAAGAAATTTAAAAATTGATTTTAAACATTTATAATTTATATCAGCATGATTTTTTTGTAAATTTTGGTTTGGATTCTTAGAAGTTCATATCACATTTTAATGAATGTTTATGAGTAAGTTTCTGTATTACTCAAATACTTGAATAGTGAAAAATAATTGAAAATTACAGAGTATTTAAGGTAGATATAAATTTGTCATATATATGGTTTAAGGCAATCTTTGATACTGGCCATGAAAATATTACATGATGAAATATTTAAGTAGTTTCATATAAGAGTTATGGTTTTATTAAAAGCACTGCTAGTTTATGTAAATATATGCATTATGTAAATACATAATTTATATATATCTTTAAATTTCTGTGTAAAATAATCATGTAAAACTGAGAAGTAAGAATGACTTCTCTAATATGATGTTTCAGAATGCCTTTCTCAGTTTTATGGGAATATCTATTACTTTCATTCTATGACATGTTGTGACACTTTTACGATAAAATATTATCTTTATTTAAGATGTGTATTCTTAAATTTTCCTTATGTATGATTTAAATGAAGCTGTTTGCTACCAAAATTCTGCAGAATGAAAGTTTTTTCTTTTACTAATACATAATATTTTACATATTTATGGGATACATGTGAGTATTTTTACATGCATAGAATGTATGATGATCAAGTCAGGGTATATGGGGTATCCATCACCTTGAGTATTTATTATTTCTATGTGTTGGAAACCTTTGAAGTCTTCTCTTCTGGCTACTTTGAAATATATAACATACTGTTACTAACTATAGTCACCCTAGTCTCTTATTGAACATTAGAACTTATTTCTTTTATCTAACTGTAAGTTTATACTCATTCACCAACCTCTATTTTTCCTTTCCACCCTCACACCCTTCCCCAGCCTCTGCTATATTTTAGTCTCTATCTCCATGAGTTCAAGTTTTTATCTCCCACATATGAGTGAGAACATGCAAAATTTATCTTTCTGTGCCTGGCTTATTTTACTTAACCTGATGAACTCCAGTTCCCTCCGTGTTGCTGCAAATGACATGGCTTAATTCCTTTGTATGGCTAAATACTAATACATTTTGTGTGCGTGCGCGCGTGTGCGTGCGTGCGTGCGTGCGCGCCACATTTTTAAAATCCATTTGTCCGTAGATGGATACTTAGATTGATTCTATATTTTTGCTATTGTGAATAGTGTTGTGATGAACATGTAAGTGCAAGGTGTCCTTGATATACTGATTTCTTTTCCTTTGGTTAGATACCTAGTAGTGGGATTGCTGGATCATATAGTTCTATTTTTAATTTTTTGAGGAATCTCCATACTGGTTTCCATAATGGTTATACCAATTTACATTCCCACCAATAGTGTATAAGAATCCTCTTTTCTCTGTATCCTTACCAGCATGTGTAATTTTTTGTCTTTTTAATAATAGCCCTGCTAACTGGGGTAAGATATCTCATTGTGGTTTATATTTGCATTTCCCTGATGATTAGTAATGTTGAGCATTTTTTCATATACCTGTTGGCATTTGTGTGTCTTCTTTTGAAAAGGTTTCTATTCATATTGTTTGCCTACTTTTTAATGAGATTACTTTTTTTTTATTGTTGAATTATTTGATTTCCTTGTATATTATAGATGTTAGGTCCTTGTTAGATGAATAGTTTGCAAATAATTTCTCCCAATCAACATCTTGTCTCCTCACTCTGTTGATTGTTTGCTTTGCTTTGCAGAAGCTTTTTAGTTTAACATAGTTCCATTTGTCTATTTTTGTTTTAGTTGTCTGTGCTTTTGAGGTCTTAGCCATAAAATCTTTGCCTAAACCAGTGTCCTCAAGTGTTTCCCCTTTGTTTTCTTCTAGTAGTTTTATATCATCTGGTCATACATTTAAGTCTTTAATTCACCTTGAGTTGATTTTTGTATATAGTGAGAGATAGGAGTCCAGTTTCATTATTCTGCATATGAATATCCAATTTTCCCAGCACCACTTATTAAAGAAGGAATTCTTTCCCCAGTGTATGTACTTGGCATCTTTGTTGATTATTAAGTGGCCGTAAACATGTGGCTTTATTTCTGGGTTCTCTGTTATGTTCCATTGATCTTGTAGAATGTAATTTTAATCCTAATTTCTTGTAGAGCTTGTCTTTATATTGCTTTGTGGTAGCTACAACACTCTACCACAAAGCAATACAAAGATATAGATGCACATACTTATTTCTGTCTTATGTTGACGTAACTGGCATAAGTTCTGTGCTATCAATCAGGAAACTTTAAAAATGATTTTTAACTCTGAAGGTTTAATGTCTTGAGTCACAAGATATGAGAATATCTAACTATTATTATATCATCAGTAGTGAAAATAATTGCAGTAGTTATGATGATATTGAATTAAGTCAGTTAATTAGAACCTGATGGAAATTACAAGAAAATTTCTTGTTTGATCTCTATTAGCACTATTAATTTTGTTTTCTTGTGTGGCCGTAGACTACATTCATAAAAACCAACTTGCTGAGCAAAAGTAATTGGTTATTACACATCTATCACTGTTATTGGCAAAGCAATTAAAAAATCTGTGACTCTTGAAGAAATATAATAGTGTCCAGTTCACAAAAATACAGGTGTACCTCATTTTATTGTATTTTGTTTTATCGCTTTTTGCAGCTATTGCAAGTATATCAGTGCTATTTTTCCAACAGCATGTACTTACCTCATGTCTGTTTTTCACATTTGGTTAATTCTTGCACTATTTCAGACTTTTTCATGATTTTATCTATATGGTGATTTGTGATTAGTGATCTTTTGATAGTACTATTATTATTGTTTTGGTTGTCACAAACTGTACCCATATAAGAAGGTGAAGTTAATAAGTATGTATGTTCTGACTGTTCTTCTGACTGGCTGTTTCCCTGTCTGTCTCTGTCTCTGTCTGTCTCTGTCTCTGTCTCTCTCTCTCTGTCTGTCACACATGCCTGTAATTCCAGAATTTTGGGAGGCTGAGGCAGGCAGATAGCTTGAACCCAAGAGTTCGAGACCAGCCTGGGCAATATGGCAAAAACTACAAAAATTAGCCAGGCATGGTGGTGCACTCCTGTAATTCCAGCTACTTAGGAGGCTGAGGTGGGAGAATCACCTTAGCCTGGGGAGGTTGAGGCTGTAGTGAGCCATGATCATGTCTCTGTACTCCAACCTAGGTGACCCTGAGCTGGAGTGTAGTGACGTGATGCAGTGAGACCCTGTCTCAAAAACAAACAAACAAACAAACAAACAAACAGAAGTCAATGCCTGTTTCCAAAGTTTCAAAAGCAAGTCTGACTCTCTTTTTAGGAGCAAATGCAGCTGGTGACTTTAAATTGAAGCCAATATTTATTTGCCATTTTGAAAATTGTAGAGCCCTTAAACAGCATGCTAAATCTACTCTGCCTGTGCTTTATAAATGGAATGAAAAAGCCTGGATGACAGCGTATCTGTTTACAGCATGGTTTGCTGAATATTTGAAGCCCACTCTTGAGACTTACTGCTTAGGAAAAAAGAGATTACTTTCAAAATACTACTACTCATTGACATTATATCTGGTCACCTAAGACTTCTGATGGATATCTATCTGCAAGGAAATGGGTATTGTTTTCATGACTTCTAATACAACATCCATTCTAAAGCCCATGGATCAGGAGTAATTTTGACTTTTCAGTCTTGTTATTTAAATAATACGTTTCATAGTAGTATAGCTGGCATAGATAGTGATTCCTCTGATGGATCTGGATGAAACAAATTGAAAACCTTCTGGAAATGATTCATTACTCTAGAGGCCATTAGGAACATTTGTGATCCATGGGAGGAGGTCAGAATATCAGCATTATCAGGAATTTGAAAGAAGTTAATTCCATCCCCCATGTTTGAGACTTTATTGGAAGAAGTAACTGCAAATGGGGTGAAAATAGCAAGAAAACTAGAATTAGCAGTGAAGCCTGAAGATGTGACTGAATTGCTATAGTCTCATAATAAAACTTGAAAAATTGAGGAACTGACTCTTAGGGATAAGTAAAGAAAGTGGTTTCTTGAGATGGCATCTACTCCTGGTGAAGATGCTGTGAATATTGTTGAAATGACAGCAAAGGATTTAGAATATTTTATAAATTGAGCTGATAAAGCAGTGGTAGGGTTTGAGAGGATTGCCTCTAATTTTTGAAGAAGTTCTCCTGTAAGTAAAATGCTATTAAACAGCGTTGTGTGCTACAGAGAAATCTTTTCTGAAAGGAAGAGTCAGTCAACGCAGTAAACTTTATTATTGTCGTATTATAAGAAATTGCCATGGCCTCCCCAACCTTTAGCAACCACCATCATCAGTAAAGCAGCTATCAACATTCAGGCAAGAGCTTTTGTCAGCAAAATGATTAGGACTAGCTGATGGCCCAGAGGATCATTATCATTTTTTATTAATACATAATGTATTTATTTGGGATTTTAACTACATTTGCAAAATCATTTTTTATATGTAGTATAATTACAGCAATCAAAACTGTCATATTTATGGTCCTATTTATACCCAAGGACTGAGAATTATGCAAGGAATGAATACAACAGGGTAGAATATTGAGGGCCATGTCTAAATTCTGCCTACTACAAGCGAGATAGGTCTTCTCTTGCTACTTACCTTTCTCAAAATAGTCTAAGCATTTTTATACATTTATACTTTCAAGTAAACTTTGTTGGCAAAAGCAACAAAGCACTGCATAATTGTTTTAAGATTTGTGTACCTTTGAAAATTTTTTTTTTCTTGTAAATAATAGAAATTTATTTTCTTGTCGTTCCAGAGGCTGGTTACAGGAGTAAGTTCTTCAGTGGTGTTTTGTGAGATTTTGGTGCAACCATTACCCGAGCAGTATGCACCGCACCATATTTGTGGTCTTTTATCCCTACCCCCCCTCCCACCTTTCCCCCCAAGTCCCAAAAGTCCGTTGTATTTTTTTTTTTTTTTTGGAGGCGAAGTCTCACTCTGTCGCCAGGCTGGAGTGCAGTAGCGCGATCTCTGCTCATTGCAACCTCTATCTCCCAGGTTCAAGCGATTATCCTGCCTCAGCCTCCCGAGTAGCTGGGACTATAGGCGTGCACCACCATGCCCAGATAATTTTTGTATTTTTAGTGGGGGCGGGGCATCACCATGTTGGCCAGGATGCTCTCAATCTCTAGACCTTGTGATCTGCCCGCCTCTGCCTCTCAAAGTGTTGGGATTACAGGCGTGAGCCACCGCGCCCGGCCCATTGTATCTTTCTTATGCCTTTGCATCCTCATAGCTTAGCTCCCATGTATCAGTGAGAATATACTATGTTTGGTTTTCCATTCCAGAGTTACTTCACTTAGAATAATAGTCTCCGATTTCATCCAGGTCACTGCAAATGCTGTTAATTCATTCCTTTTATGGCTGAGTAGTATTCCATCGTATATATATATATACCATAGTTTCTTTTTTTTTTTTTTTTAATTCTACTTTAAGTTCTAGGGTACATGTGCATAAATGCAGGTTTGTTACATATGTATACTTGTGCCATGTTGGTGTGCTGCACCCATCAACTCGTCAGCACCCATCAATTCATCATTTATATCAGGTATAACTCCCAATGCAATCCCTCCCCCCTCCCCCCTCCCCATGATAGGCCCCAGTGTGTGATGTTCCCCTTCCCGAGTCCAAGTGAACTCATTGTTCAGTTCCCACCTATGAGTGAGAACATGCGGTGTTTGGTTTTCTGTTCTTGTGATAGTTTGCTAAGAATGATGGTTTCCAGCTGCATCCATGTCCCTACAAAGGACGCAAACTCATCCTTTATTATGGCTGCATAGTATTCCATGGTGTATATGTGCCACATTTTCTTAATCTAGTCTGTCACAGATGGACATTTGGGTTGATTCCAAGTCTTTGCTATTGTGAATAGTGCCGCAATAAACATACGTGTGCATGTGTCTTTGTAGTAGCATACTTTATAATCCTTTGGGTATATACCCAGTAGTGGGATGGCTGGGTCATATGGTGCATCTAGTTCTAGATCCTTGAGGAATTGCCATACTGTTTTCCATAATGGCTGAACTAGTTTACAATCCCACCAACAGTGTAAAAGTGTTCCTATTTCTCCACATCCTCTCCAACACCTGGTGTTTCCTGATTTTTTAATGATTGCCATTCTAACTGGTGTGAGATGGTATCTCATTGTGGTTTTGATTTGCATTTCTCTGACGGCGAGTGATGATGAGCATTTTTTCATGTGTCTGTTGGCTGTATGAATGTCTTCTTTTGAGAAATGTCTGTTCATATCCTTTCCCCACTTTTTGATGGGGTTGTTTGTTTTTTTCTTGTATATTTGTTTGAGTTCTTTGTAGCTTCTGGAAATTAGCCCTTTGTCAGATGAGTAGATAGCAAAAATTTTCTCCCATTCTGTAGGTTGCCTGTTCACTCTGATGGTAGTTTCTTTTGCTGTGCAGAAGCTCTTTAGTTTAATTAGATCCCATTTGTCAATTTTGGCTTTTGCTGCCGTTGCTTTTGGTGTTTTAGACATGAAGTCCTTGCCCATGCCTATGTCCTGAATGGCACTACCTAGATTTTCTTCTAGGGTTTTTATGGTATTAGGTCTAACATTTAAGTCTCTAATCCATCTTGAATTAATCTTTGTATAAGGAGTAAGGAAAGGATCCAGTTTCAGCTTTCCACTTATGGCCAGCCAATTTTCCCAGCACGATTTATTAAATAGGGAATCCTTTCCCCATTTCTTGTTTTTGTCAGGTTTGTCAAAGATCAGATGGCTGTAGATGTGTGGTATTATTTCTGAGGACTCTGTTCTGTTCCTTTGGTCTATATCTCTGTTTTGGTACCAGTACCATGCTGTTTTGGTTACTGTAGCCTTGTAGTATAGTTTGAAGTCAGGTAGCGTGACGCCTCCAGCTTTGTCCTTTTGACTTAGGATTGTCTTGGCAATGCGGGCTCTTTTTTGGTTCCATATGAACTTTAAAGCAGTTTTTTCCAATTCGGTGAAGAAACTCATTGGTAGCTTGATGGGGATGGCATTGAATCTATAAATAACCTTGGGCAGTATGGCCATTTTCACGATATTGATTCT
>NW_022311050.1:0-1045 GCF_002776525.5 Piliocolobus tephrosceles
TATAATCAACAATATAATCAACAGAATAATCAACAGAATAATCAACAGAATAATTATTAATAGATGTACTACCATTTTTTTCTATTTTTATACCATAATATATTTTTTCACTAAAAATTTTATTCAAAGAATTACCTGATCCTGTATTTGTACCATTTACAGTTCTCCCTGTACTAACAACACTTTTTATTATATATGGGTTTTGTAAAAAAAATTTCTTTATTTCGTTATAAGAATTAAGTTTTATTATTTTGTCTATTCCTTTATGTGTATATGCATAATTATTCTTTCCATCAAGTCCTGCATCGATTATATTAAAAGATTCTACTTTATAATCATGCTCGTTGGTACTCTCTGTTTCGGAATCTTCGTCATAATTTAGGTCTTCTCTTTTAAAGTCATCATCATCTTCATAATAATCAGTTTGTATTTGATCATATTCATTTTCGTTGCTTGTATATACATTATTATTATCTAACATGTAAGCACTTGACTTTTTTATTTTTTTATTTATTAATGCATATCTATGTCTGTAATCAAGTGAAAACAATAACTTTTCAGTTTCATCTTGCTGATAATATATATTATCAAATAATTTTATACTTATAACTGTTTTTGTAACGAGTTGTAGTAGTGATAACAATATTAATGACAAAAAGAATGACAAGCTAGCAAAACTTAGACGCATTTTAAAAATATATGAACATGTGCTTATGTATATATATATATATATATATATATATATATATATATATGCATATGTATGTTTTACTTAATAATTTTTGAAAATTTATATATATATTTACACGATTTCGCATTCGATTCGCTTTTGATTTGCTTTGGTACGTTTCGTTCTGTTTGTTCATTTAATCATTTAAACTTCCATTTTTTATGCACAATCATTTTTATAAGAAACGTGTTATAGTTTTTAGAACAAACCGTTGTTCCTACACCAAGAACGAAGATACTACTTCCGATTTATAACCAAACAATTTTAGTTTTAAGTTTTTTTTTTAAGTTTTTTTTTTAAGTTTTTTTTTTAAGT
>NW_022311051.1:0-5958 GCF_002776525.5 Piliocolobus tephrosceles
GTGAAATGGAATGGGATATGGAAAAGAATGGAAAGAAATATGGAATGTAATGGAATGGAATGAAATGGAATACAGAACCGAATGGAATAGAATGGAATGTAAGATGGAATGGAATATTGAATGGAATGGAAAGGAATGGAATAGAATGCAATGGATGGAATATGGAATGGAATGGAATATGGAATGGAATGGAATGGAATTGAATAGACTGGAATTTGGAATGCTATGCAACGAGATAGAATGGAATGCAATGGAATATGGAACGGAATGGAATGGAGAAAGGTGGAATGGAATGGAATCGAATGGAATGGAATATGGAATGGAAAGGAATTGAATGGAATATGGTATGGAATGGAATAGAATGCAATACGGAATGGAATGGAATAGGGAATGGAAGAAAATGGAACGAAATTGAATGGATTGGAATGCAATGGAATATCGAATGTTAAGGAATATGGAATGGAATGCAATGGAATAGAATACGGAATGGAATGGAATACGGAAAGGAATGGAAGATGAAATGGAATGAAATATGGTACGGAATGTAATGTAATGTGGAATGGATTGGAGGATGGAATTTTATGGAATATACAATGGCATGGAATGAAATATGGAATGAAATGGAATGGTTTGGAATGTAGTCGAATGGAATGGAAAGGAATGGAATATGCAATGGAATGGAATTTGGAATACAATGGCATGTGGAATGGAATGGAATGGAATGCAATGCAATGCAATGGAATATATAATGCTTTGGAATATGGAATGGAATACAGAATGGAATGGAATATTGAATGGGTTGGAACGGAATGGAAGGGAACGTAATGTAATGGAATGGAATATGAAATCGAATGGAATGGAAAGGAATGGAATCGAATGCAATGCAATATGGAATGGAATTTAATATGGAATGGTATGGAATGTAATTGAATGGATTATGGAATGGAATGGAATATTGAGTGGTACGGAATATGGAATGGAATGGAATAGAAAGGAATGGAATATGGAATGGAATGAAATGGAGTATTGAATGGAATGGAATGGAATATGGAATGGAATGGAATGGAATGCTGAATGAAATGGAATATGGAAAGGAAGGAATTCAAGGAAATTGAATGGAATGGAATAGAATGGAATATGGAAAGGAATGGATTATGGAATGGAATGGTATGGTATGGAATATGCAATGGATTGGAATATGGAACAGAATGAAATGGAATGAAATTGAAAGAAATGAAATGGGGTGGAATATGGAATGGAATGGAATATGGAATGGAACGCAATGGAGTATGGAATGGAATGCAATACGGAATGGAAAGGAACAGAATGGAATAGAATGGAATATGGAATGAAATAGAATACGTAATGGAATGGAATATGAAATGGAATAGAATATGGAATGGAATGGAATGCAAAGCAATAGTGAATGGAATGGAATGGAATATGTAATGGATTGGAATATAGAATGGAATATGGATGGAATGGAATGGAATCGAATGGAATGGAATATGGAATGTAATGGAATTGAATGGGAATGGAATAACATGGAATATGGAATGGAATGGAATATGGAGTGGAATGGAATATGGAATGCGATGAAATGGAATGGAATGGAATCTGGAATGGAATTGAATGGAATGTAAGAGTATGGAATGGAATAGAATGGTATATGGAATGGAATGCAATAGGGAATGGTACGGAATGGAAAGGAACGAAATATGATATGGAATGGAATGGAACGAAAGGGAATGGAATGGAATGGAAAGGAATATGAAATGAAATGGGATATGGAATGAAATGGAAAATGGAATGGAATGGTAAGCAATGGAACGGAATATGGATTGGAATGGAATGGAAGGAAATGGAATGGAACGGAATGAAATGCAATGGAATGGAATGGAATATGGAAAGGAATGGAATATCAAACGGAATGGAATGGAAAGGAATGGTATGGAATGGAAAGGAAAAAAATGGAATCGAATGGAATGGAATATGGAATGGAATGGAATGGAATGGAATATGGAATGGAAAAGATTATGGAATTTAATGGAATAGAATGAAATATGGAATGGTATGGAATGGAATACGGAGTGGAATGGAATGGAATATTGCATGGAGTGGAATGGAATGGAATGGAATATGGAATGGAATGGAATGGAATGGAATGGAATGGAATGGAATAGAATATGGAATGGAATCGAATGGAATGCAATATGGAATGGAATGAAATATGGAACGAAATGAAATGGAACGGAATGGAATGGAATGAACTGGTATATGCAATGGAATGGATTTTATTATGGAATGGATAATCCATGTGACTGCATGGGGATGTTTGTTTCTGTGCCACCGCTATCTAACTCTCTGTGTGTGTATGTGTTTGTGTGTGTCCCATTTTCGATACTCTCTCTGTCTCTCACTCTCTGTGAGTTTCTTGCCCTCCCTCTTACGTTTAGGGTGTGTGTGTGTGTGTGTGTGTGTCTGTGTTTGTGGAGTAAAGCGCCATTTGTGCCTAAAAGCGATTTCATGCATGTCGGCCTGTCTTTGTTGAGCCTCCCTCTGCGTCTGTGCCTGGGTCATGTGTCCGCTTGTCAACCGTTTTTGTGGTGGTTCCACTTTGGGTTTGTGAGGGCCTCGACCTCGTGAGTAGATGTCCGCCTCCCTGAGTACTTGCAACCACATCCCCAGCCCATGCGGCCTCTTTTCATTGATCAAGACGAACACACTGCAGCCACGGTCAAAAGCCACACGGGAGCTCATTGTCCTGCAGGAGAGGGGCAGGCCCACATCACAGAAGAGGCTTCTATCTTTTCTGGGCTCTTCTCTGAGAAAAGAAGCCACACCAAGACACAGGCTGAAAGAAGAAGCCAGGAATGGGTGATGGCCACAATCCCAGTCACTGCAACGCTGGCCTCACTGCACAAGCCACTCTTTTGGCACCCTTCCGCTTAAGCACATGGCAGTGGCACGGTGCTGTACCCCACCTGGGCCCTGGCCTCTGCTCCGTTCTCCCTCTGGCTGTGTAACCCCTGTTTCTCCGGCGCCTGGATGCTTCTTGGTCTGGCTGGATGTCTTCCATAAGGATCACTTCCCAGTCCATCAGGGAGACACTTCCTGGAGATCCCTGTCATGATTGTTTTTCTCTCCAAACTTGCTTTAGTTTGAACCGGTTTCGCCCGTGGGAGGGGGAGCCTCAGGGCGCCTGCTGGGGTCTCAGGACTCTGCTTCAGATCCGATTCAGGACCCCTACAGGGGAGAATGGATGGGCTGAGCACATCGACTGAGGCAGGCAGGGTCTCGCTGCAGCCCACGATCATCCCACGGGCCTCAAGGCGAGCTGCCAAATGAAAGTTCACTGACGCTTCTGAGCCCTCTGCCTCCCTCCTCCTTTAAAAGACAGGTCCTTTTCTTCTGTAAGAGGTGCTGTCACATTTCCCCTGCACACCCAGTCTCATTCGTGAGAATGAGACGCCCTCTGCTCCTGGGTGGAATGAACCCTGATACTTTTGGCTCACTGCTAGATCCCAGACGTTCTTTGATTTTTCCCTGGCATTCATGGAAAGGTCACTTGTGCCCCCTTCCACTGGGCACATGCTGGGACACCGTTGTTTCTTTTGCAGTCAGCCCGTGTGCCCTCAGTGACACACGCTTACACCATCTGTTCCAGGGCACGCCAGTGCCACGCCTTGGTTACACCTCGGATTCGCCCCTGGACTTGTTGACAGGTGTCCTGGAAAGCGGGATCAGCTTGAAGGAGCCCCAGGCCCTTCAGAAGCATGGCAGGTTACCGCTCTTTGAAAGGAGGGAGAAAGAGGGCTCACAACCCAGTGAACATTCAGCTGACTCCACGCCTTGAGGCTCATGGATCGTTCTGGGCGCCAGCCAGTCCCTGCCTGCCTCAGTCGATGTGATGTGCTCAGCCAATCCATTCTCCCCCGTAGGGGTCCAGAATTGGATCCGATGGGGGGTCATGAGATGACCCCAGCAGGGGCCATGAAGCTTCCCTCCCCTGGTGGAAAGCGGCTCAAGGACATTCTCAAGTCAGGACTCCTGGGTGTTGGATCGTGGGACTCGACCCACGGCTGCCTCTCCCATGTAGCCCTCTACAGTACCCCGAATGTAGCCGCTGCCAAGGCTGCAGCAAGAGAGGCCCTGGCACCCAGCAGCCACCGTCCCTTAAAGGGGACGCAGCCTGACTGCTGGCAGCCGAGCGCAGGGCAGCCCAGCCGATGCGCATGCGCGAGCGGCGAGTGGGTGCTCGCGTCACAGTGGTTCCCACGGTTGTCATAGGAACCACGCCCTGAGGCCTGGCAAACAGGAGCTCTCCGCAGCAGTGCTTGGGTGGCGGGCCTCTGAGGCTCCAGCCTGACCTCTCCACGGTGTCGACAGGACTGTCTCCAGATTCCGGGAGTCCTGGCAAAGGGCTGATCAGGATGTCGAAAGCACAGGCGGGGTCCAGGGAAAGCAGCGCCCCATTGTAGCCTCAGGTCCGCCCGAATGCTGTTGGAGTAAGTCTCTCCAGAAGTCGTGCCTCCCGGTGATCTCGAGGATGGGTCGGCCTGCAGACCCATGGGCTGATCTCTCCACTGAGGGTCATTCTTGGTCTAGAGCCGAATGCAGTAGGCTCAGCGGCTGCCCAGGGGTGTTTGTTTCTGTGCCACTGCTGTCTGACTCTCTGTGTGTGTATGTGTTTGTGTGGGTCCCATTTTCGATTTTCTCTCTGCCTCTCACTCTCTGTGAGTTCCTTGCCCTCTCTCTTTCGTTTGGTGTGTGTGTGTGTGTGTGTGTGTGTGTGTGGTGTAGGAAAGTGCCCTTTGACCCTAAAAGCGATTTCTTGCATGTCGGCCTGTCTTTGGCGAGCCTCCCTCCGCATCTGTGCCTGGGTCATGTGTCCGCTTGTCAACCGTTTTCGTGACGGTTCCACTTTGGATTTGTGAGGGCCTCGACCTCGTGAGGAGATGCCTGGCTCCCGGAGGGAGTACTTGCAACCTCATCCCCAGCCTGTGCGGCCTCTTTTCATTGATCAAGACGAACACACTGCAGCCACAGAAAAAAGCCGCACGGGAGCTCATTGTCCTGCAGAAGAGGAGGAGTACCACATCACAGAAGAGGCTTGTATCTTTTCTGGGCTCTTCTCTGAGAAAAGAAGCCACACCAAGACACACGCTGAAAGAAGAAGACGGGAATGGGAGATGGCCACAATCCCAGTCAGTGTGACCATGGCCTCACTGCACAAGCCACCCTTTTGGCACCCTTCTCCTTAAGCATGTGGCGGTGGCATGGTGCTGTACCCCACCTGGGCTCTGGCCTCTGCTCCGTCCTCCCTCTGGCTGTATATCCCCTGTTTCTCTGGAGCCTGGTTGCTTCTTGGTCTGGCTGGCTGTCTTCCATAAGGATCACTTCCCAGTCTATCAGGGAGACACTTCCTGGAGATCCCTGTCATGACTGTTTTTCTCTCCAAACCAGCTTCGGTTTGAGCCAATTTCGTCCGGGGGAGGTGGAGCTTCAAGGCGCCTGCTAGGGTATCAGGACTCCACTTCAGATTGGATTCAGGACCCCTACGGGGGAGAATGGATGGACTGAACACATCGACTGAGGCAAGCAGGGTCTTGCTGCAGCCCACGATCATCCCACGGGCCTCAAGGTGTGCTGTCAACTGAAAGTTCACTGACATTTCTGAGCGTCAGTGACATTCGGGAGCATGTTGGTGTCGATTGTGAAAAGGGAAATAGCCTCAGACTAAAACTGGAAAAAGCTTTCTAGGAAACTAATCTGTAATATTGTAATCATATCACATTGATAGTATGTTCTTTACATTACGCAGCTTGGAAACTGTCATGGAAAAATACAAGAAGGGACATTCCGGAGCACTTTGAGGACTATGGTGAAAAATGAAATATCTTCATGTGAGAGTGGGAGAGAAGCTGTCTGTGAATATGCTTTTTGCTATATTTATTC
>NW_022311051.1:5968-7413 GCF_002776525.5 Piliocolobus tephrosceles
AGAGAATCATTCGAAGAGACTGCTCTCTGACATGTCCATTTTTACACAGGGTTAAAGCTTACTCTACATTTCCCAGTTTGAAAGTCAGTCTCTGAGGGTTCTGCGAAGGGATAGTAAGTGGCAACTGGAGGCCTGTGTCGAGCAAGGAAGTGTCTTCCATCGAATATTTGAGAGAAGCTTTCTGCGCAACTCTTTTGTGAAGTGTGTGTTCATCTCATAGATTTAAATCATTCTTTTGATTGAATAGTTTGAAATCACTCTTTCTGTGTAATCTGAGAAAGCACATTTGGAAACGCTCTTTGGAATATCCTGAAAAAGAAATAACCTCAGACAGAAACCAGAAGGAAGCTTTCCGTGAAACTGCTCTGTGTCACCTGAATTCTGCTCTCACAGTTAAGCTTCTATTATCATTGAGCAGTATCATAACACTGTTTTGGTTTACACTGTGAAAGGACATTCAGGAGCACTTTTAGGCTTATGGTGAGAAAGGAAGAATCTTCACATAGAAACTGGTGAGCAGCTTTCTGAGGACCTGCTTTTTGATGTGTGCATTCCACTCACATAATTCCACTCACAGAATTACATGTGCATTCCACTCACAGAATGACGTGTCCGTTGAACTCACCTTTCTTCTCCTAGAGGATTTCTGAATCCCTTTTGGAGAAAAAGCTACCAAGAGACTTTCGGGAGTATAGGGATGGGTATGGTGATAAAGGAAATATCCTCAGACAAAAACTGGAAACAAGATTTCTGTGAAACTGCTTTGTTTTCGATATATTTATTCATCTCGCCTAGTTAACACTTTTCTTACATTACACAGTTTGGAAACTCCATCATGCACGGATCTGCAAAGGGACATTCAGGGACACATTCAGGCCTACGGTGAAAGAGGAGATATCTTCAGAAAAAAGGTGGAGAGAAGCTTTCTGAGAAACGACTTTGTGATGTATGCATTCCACTCAGGGAGTTATACCTCTTTGCTCACCAGGCAGTGTTTGAACACTGTTCCTGTGAAACCGAAAAACTGATATTTCGGAGCATATTGAGGACTATGGCAAAGAGTGAAATATAGTGAAATAAAATCGAGGAGGAAGCTTTCCAAGAATCTGCTCTCTGATATGTGAATTCACTTCACCGAGTTAATGCTTAATCTATGATGCCCAGTTTCGAAACTCTCTCTTTGAGGGATCTGTGAAGGGTATTTATTGATGCCCGGTGGTTTGCGGTGAGCACAGCAGCGTCTTCCGATGAAACCTGCAGAGTAACTTTCTGAGCAACTGCTTTGCGATGTGTATGTTCGTCTCATAGAGTTAAACCATTCTTTGGATTGGACAGCGTGAAATGACTGTTTACGTGGGATCTGAGGGAGGACATTTCGGAGCGATCCTTAGAACACGAAGTACAAAATATCCTCAGGGAGAATCCAGAAGAAAGCCTTCTGTGAA
>NW_022311052.1:0-4702 GCF_002776525.5 Piliocolobus tephrosceles
CTTTTGTCTTTTTCCTTTGTCTTTATTATTAAATATGAGAATTTGTTTTCAATTTATTAAGTATGAGAATTTATTATAATCTCATAATAGTGTATAAAAATGTTTGGGGAAATATAGGTAAAGAAGAGAGGATAAAAGGCCATTTACACTACCATTTACACCTGTGCATTCATATATTTAATACATATTTATCAAGGACATTATAGTGGTCACTCTGCTTTATGGGTAACAAGACATACTTTACACTATGAAGGAGGTTCCAGTCTGATATAGGAGTCATGAAAGGAAAAAATAAAGTCATTTAAATTTCTCACCATTCAGAAGAACCAAAAGTTGTTCAACCTGTCTAAAACACAAACCACCAGGTTTAGGATAGTTTAGGATAGCTGGGACTACAGGCACCTGCCACCACGCCCGGCTAATTTTTTGTATTTTTAGTAGAGACGGGGTTTCACTGTGTTAGCCAGGATGGTCTCGATCTCCTGACCTTGTGTTCCGCCCGTCTCGGCCTCCCAAAGTGCTGGGATTACAGGCTTGAGCCACCGTGCCCAGCCTATTTTTCTTTTAGACATCCAACTAAGTTTATGGTTGACTGATACAAGCATCACAGACTTCTAATAACAACAGTTGAGATAGTAAGAAAATTTCTGTGCCAATTCTCACAACTTCTCTATTTCTATCATACCTACCCTCATTGTCATGAAGTTATCTTTGATGTGTATGAAGCTTGAGAATGCAAATTTCTATCTGGCCAATAGCATCAGAGAAAAAGAACTCACATTTATTCTACACCTATGCTTTTTGTTACATAAACTCAGCTAATCCTCAGTCCAGCCATATAAGATAAATACAATTGTTCTCTGATAAAGAAATCAAGATTCAGAGAGATTAAACAATTTTCCAGCATCGCCTCGTACTGTGTAAATGTTGGAACCAATATTTGAAGTCAGACCTTGATGATCTCAAAGCCCTCACATGTGATGGTTTTATCTAAGCATTTTTTAAAGCTAGTTCCTAAAGTTCATCATCATGTCTTTGGATTCAGTTTTCAAACCCCTCACTGTTCAAAGATGTCATTTTGCGTGCTTCTGGCTGCAGGAAACTAAAGACAACATTTTAAATGGCTTAAATGCTTGTGAGTCAATATACGCACAGCTTGGACATCACCTGGGAGTTTGTTACATATGTACACTCTAAGGAACTACCATGACCTTCTTGAATCAGAACCTGAATGTTAACAAGATCCCCAAGTGATTGTTGTGCACATTAAAAGTTTGAGAAACATTGGTTTAAATGATAGGAACTATTACTGATTCACATTACAGGAGCGCTAAAGTTGGGTGCTTTCAGATCAGTTAACAGATCAATGATAGACTCAAATCGCAGTCTCCTCCCAAGTTGCTTTGGTCTGCTTTTTGTTCCCCGCCTTGTCTTCAGATAACTGCAGCTGCCCCAGGCAACATATCTTTTCAGAGCAAATGTCCAAGAATAGAAGGTGAAAGGATAACTCTCCACTTTCCTATCTTTTATCAGGAAAGATCATTTTCTCTGGAAGTCTTAAGAAGAATTTTCTCAGGCCCCTTTGTACTGTTCAGCTTTGATTGCAAGTCCTTCTCCTAGATATAAGGAAAGCTGGAAAGCAATACATCTGAACCTGCAATCTCTTTGGTGAGGTTGCCACAAGGAAGAAGGATAGGAGAATGAACATAAACAAGATCAAGGAACAGAAGGGAAAGGTATACCCTACCCATAGCGATAAGGTTCTTGATGCCGGCATCTCATCTGGAGGTATACCTCAAAATGTTAAACATTAAAAACTGTGTTTTATACATATTACCCTAGGGAGCTAGTCAGACATGAGCAGAGGAGGAGAGGGCTCCTGCCCACCAGGAATGTAGGGTGACCATTGTCAGGTGACTGTCAGGCAGGTGCCTTTAAAGAGGCACTGCCTCTTTAAAATAATAATTGGTCCTAACGAGCGCCAGGAAAAGGGCAGCCTCCCTCTAAACAGAAGCACCTGAAACTGGTTATCAGCCGCTTCCCAATCATATTAGTATGTCAGGAGCTGGGTTAGTGGGCTCAAGCATGCTCACTGAGGGGCAAAATGGTGGTGGTTAACTGGTATATGACCTTCAAGGGACATTTGGCTGTCAAGGGAAGAACGCCTCAAGGAAGCATGCATAAAACTCCAGTAAACACTGCACATGCAGCCCCTCCGAAACTGGCAGGTCACTGCGTGTGCAGACAACCCACCCCAAGTGAAGACTCGGGAGATGTAACGCAAGACCCGGTGAGTACACCAACACATAAAACCCAAAGTCAAAAGTCAAACAGTGCACTTGAGCTCTCAAGTTGCCCACTTGCCCCTCTTCCAAGGGTACTTTACTTTCCTCTCTTCTCTAAAGCCTTTTACTGAAGTTTCACTCCTGCTCTAGAAACTTGCGCTGGTCCCTCCTTCTGCCTTCTGCCTCCTCAGTGGAATTCTTCCTATGGAGGAGGCAAGAACTGAGTTTGCTGCAGATCCATGCGGATTCACTGTCAGTAACACACAGACGCACTTTTCCTCCCAGAAGACCCCAAACATCGACTCCACTCACTGTTCCTGAGAGTGAGCACACTCTCTTCCCTGGTTGGCATTTTCTGTTTTCACCTGTGTGCTTCGTCATTGACGTGTTTTCCAGTGCAGGCAGGCAGTTGTGAAATGTGATTGCTGTGCTAGCAGTCCCGTTTGGGAGGCTTTATTTGCTCTAACACAATTTATGATGCCTTGATTATCTCCGTATGGCCTAAATTGCTAGGAGCACCATTAATTCTCCTGATTGATGTAGTGTGTAAGGCATATACCAATGAGAAAAGAAAAGGCCTGACAAGGAAACACAGGTACCACAGCCTCCCAATTCATATGCACTTTTAATGGGTGTAATTCTCATTGCACTCCAACTCTATGCCTTAGGACATCATGTGTGACTTTCAATGATCTGTATAGTGTAATTGGATTTCAAGCCCTTGGGAAGAACAAATTGTAAATTTCCTTGCTCAGATAAAGGAAAAATGTTAACATCAAGGTTGGCTTAAATCATGAAATAACACAAAGATAATTTCTGCCTACTATGTGCCAGGTACTCTGCTGGATGGCACAGCATTGGGATTCTTGTTGTAACACTTAATCTAATTAGTAAATCTATACATATGAATGGATATTGCAGTACAAATGTTACAGCTAAATGAGTCATCAGTTACTAAAAAATATCAGCATAGTCAATTTTTTTTTCATTGAGTCATTTTTATTTCTTTTTCTTTTCTTTTTTTTTTTTTTTTTTTTTTTTGAGACAGAATTTCACTCTTGTCGCCTAGGCTGGAGTGCAGTGACACAATCTGGGCTCACTGCAACCACCGCTTCCTGGATTCAAGTGATTCTCCTGCCTCAGCCTCCCGAGTAGCTAGGATTACAGGCACACACCACCACACCCAGTTAATTTTTGTATTTTTAGTAGAGATGGGGTTTCTCCATGTTAGCGAGACTGGTCTTGAACTCCTGATCTCGGGTGATCCTCTTGCCTTGGCCTCCCAAAATTCTGGGATTATAGGCATGAGCCACCACGCTTAGCCCATTGAGTCATTTTTAATGCTCACCTAGTTGAGTGCATTATTCTCTTGTGCCCACCCCACCTTAAAAAAATATTTCATAATGAATCTACTTTTAAAAATTAAAGTGAAAAGGGCTCCATAGCCCAATTTTATAGTGAATGTGGTTGGTCTATATGTGGTTGCCCATTCTGGTCTCAATTTCAAGACATTTGTAGTAAAGCCCTGCCATTTTTTGATCATTATTTCTTAGTCCAAATTGCCTCTGGCATAAGGGCATTGACAAAAAAGTTTAATTTAGTTTTGTTTTGTTTTGTTATTTTGTGGAGTGTGAACATTATTTTAAGTAAATTTGTCAAGGGTAGAAGAAAGGAATTGACATCTCATAGAAAAATAAATATTTCCAGAGAGTGAAAAATGTTCAAAAAGTCAAATGACTACTTGCCCTCACCCACCCCACTGCCTTTCGATCTCAGTTGTGTCTGTACCTAGCTGGGACCCAGAACCAACCTTTTCCTTTGTGCTTTATTGACCTTCTTTCAGTGCGTTTCTCATTCTCCAAAAGCAGGAAATCATATACTTTGGAAGCTTTTCTTTTGTTCTTAGGTTGACAGATAATAGTAAAAGGAGTAAAGAGGTTTGATATTTGGAATTATGCTTTTAACTTCATCTGGACTCTATACTCCATATTTAAACATTTTCCTTAACTGTGATCCACTTTTCTATCCAATTCTAACATATATTTCTTAACAATTTCCAATTATCTTCAATTCCTGAACCCCCCTACCTTGTTCTATTTCATTGAATATAATTTCTCATTCGCATATGCTCTTTTTAATGTGTAGAATTTATATTATGCCCTACTCAGTTTACAAATTGCTATGATAAAATATGTTAATAATGATGAGAGCTAACATTAACTAGTTGCTTGATTTGTACCAAGTCCTAAGATATGCTCATTAACACACTTATTTTTAACCTTAAAACAGCAACTAGTTAAGTATGATCACTATCCCAGCTTTTACATGAGAAAACTGTAAGCTTAGAAAATTTAAATAAGTTACTAAAGTTCAGTAGATTAGTCAAAGTAAGACATACTAGTTAGGGCAACAAAGGG
>NW_022311054.1:0-1125 GCF_002776525.5 Piliocolobus tephrosceles
ATGGGGTTTTGGTGTGGGTGTCCTTCCTGTTTGATAGTTTTCCTTCTAACAGTCAGGACCCTCGGCTGCAGTTGTGTTGGAGATTGCTTGAGGTCCACTCCAGACCCTGTTTGCCTGCGTATCAGCAGCAGAGGTTGCAGAAGATAGAATATTGCTGAACAGCGAGTGTACCTGTCTGATTCTTACTTTGGAAGCTTCCTCTCAGGGGTGTACTCCACCCTGTGAGGTGTGGGGTGTCAGACTGCCCCTAGTGGGGGATGTCTCCCAGTTAGGCTACTCAGGGGTCAGGGACCCACTTGAGCAGGCAGTCTGTCCCTTCTCAGATCTCAACCTCCGTGTGGGGAGATCCACTGCCTTCTTCAAAGCTGTTAGACAGAGTCATTTGCATCTACAGAGGTTTCTGCTGCTTTTTTTGTTCTTGTTGTTTAGCTGTGCCCTGTCCCCAGAGGTGGAGTCTACAGAGACAGGCAGGTTTCCTTGAGCTCCTGGGAGCTCCACCCAGTTTGAGCTTCCCAGCAGCTTTGTTTACCTACTTAAGCCTCAGCAATGGCGGGCGCCCCTCCCCCAGCCTCGCTGCTGCCTTGCGGTTAGATCGCAGACTGCTGTGCTAGCAAAGAGGGAGGCTCCGTGGCCATGGGACCTTCCCAGTCCGGTGTGGGATATAATCTCCTGTGTGCCCGTTTGCTTGAAGCACAGTATTGGAGTGGGAGTTACCCGATTTTCCAGGTGTTGTGTGTCTCAGTTCCCCTGGCTAGGAAAAGGGACTCCCTTCCCCCTTGCACTTCCCAGGTGAGGCGATGCCTCGCCCTGCTTCAGCTGTCGCTGGTTCGGCTGCAGCAGCTGACCAGCACCGATTGTCCGGCACTCCCTAGTGAGATGACCCCAGTACCTCAGTTGAAAATGCAGAAATCACCGGTCTTCTGTGTCTCTCGCGCTGGGAGTTGGAGACTGGAGCTGTTCCTATTCCGCCATCTTGCTCCGCCCCTACTCGATTTCTGCATTTTCAACTGAGGTACCTACCGGGTTCATCTGACTGGGGAGCACCGGACAACTGGTGTTGGTCAGCTGGTGCAGCCCGACCAGCGAGAGCTGAAGCAGGGAAAGGTATCGCCTCACCTGGGAAGT
>NW_022311055.1:0-4912 GCF_002776525.5 Piliocolobus tephrosceles
AAAAAAAAAAAGTCACAGACCAATTAGGAATGTAGATGCAAAAATTCTAAAACAAAATTTTGGCAAATCAAGTTTGACAGTATATAAAGATAAGGCAATAACAAGATGTGGGGCCTTTGGGGATGTGATCAGATAATGATGGTGGAACCCTCATGAATGGGTTTATTGCCCTTATTAATTAGACCCAAGAAAGGTCTTCATCCCTTCGGCTATGTGAGATCACAGTGAGAAGGCACCATCTACGAACCAGGAAACAAACCATCCCCAGACACGGAGTCAGCTGGTGCCCTGACCTTGGAGTTTCCGAACTTGAGAACTCTAAAGAATAAATTTCTGTTATTTATGTCTATGGCATTTTGTTATAGTAGCCCGAATAGACTACAATCTTAACAAAGATACAAAGGCAATACAATGGAGAAATGACAGTGTTTTCAAAAAATGCTAAAGGAAAACTGGATGTTCAAAAGCAAATAGTTTAAAAATTCATCTCAACACATATCTCACATCTCATACAAAGTTTATTTCAAACTAGATAATATACCTAAATTCAAAATATGATATAAAACTTCCAGAACACATAGGAGAAAAGCTGTGTGACCTTCAGTTTGGTGATGAGTTTTTAGATATAACACCAAAAGCATGATTCACATGAGAAGAAACTAATAGGACTTATTGAAATTAAAACCTTTTGCTCTAAGAAAGACACTGTTAAAAGAATGAAAAGACGTGCCAAAGACTGAAAGAATGGAAACCTGCCTGAAGACTGTGGGAAAAGAGTAGATCCTCTGAACACACCCCCACCTCTCACTTCCTTTCCTCACCACTGGCTGCTGTTTCTCCCCTGTACTCCTTTGGGAGATGAGTGAATGGGAAGCGGAAGTTCTTACTTGGCTGGATAAACCCCCACTCTCCAGGCCTGTCAGATGATTCAAACTCACCACCCTGAGGCTCTTGAGCTGAACTGCAACTCCCCTGGCCCAAGACAGATGTATTTGCACTCCAAGTAGCCACTTAGGGATAATCTAGCTGTTCACTTCAAGCTTCTTTCTGACAAGATCCCTTCATTTCTATAGCTGGCCCTATTAAACAGGACCAAGACCACCTCAAATTACCCTGTTGCATGCTTACTCTCTCGTTTTCTCTATTGTATAGTCGCCTTTTGATAGAAAACAAAGATACATCTCTGTTTTAAAAATCCTGGGAGTGCTATAAATAATGCAGCAGCATTCTCCAATATCAAAGAAGTCTGAAAGCCCTCCTCTAGTTCTCTGGGTTTCCTTGTTTGGAGTCAGACCCCAGTCTACCATCCTGGTCAAGGTTTAGGCAACAATCCTCGTTGTTCCCCAAACACAGGGAATATTTCAAAGCTCACCAAGAGTACTCCCTTGAAGCTCCTCTCACTAGCAATGGCTCTCCCCCAAAAAAACCTACCTTACTAACCTCTTCAAATCTCTCCTAGCCCTTCTTATACCTTTTATTTTGTTAAGTGACCCATGAACCAATAAATAGGTCCTATTTTACTTCCTTTGTAAATTCTTTATGAGGGAGAGAAAGATTGACTCTCATTGACTCTGGTATCTTGATATCTCACTTATTGGAGCCTCAGTCAAAAATAAGGCAGCTTGATAGCACCCTCCAGAAA
Source organism: Piliocolobus tephrosceles (assembly GCF_002776525.5). Taxonomy (NCBI): domain Eukaryota; kingdom Metazoa; phylum Chordata; class Mammalia; order Primates; family Cercopithecidae; genus Piliocolobus; species Piliocolobus tephrosceles. Next base: position 1,643 of record NW_022311055.1, read on the forward strand.
GGCTACAATGAAAAAGACAGAAGTGTCCAATGTTGGAGTGGACGACAGAGCAATTAAAACTCTCATACTCTTCCATAGGAGTTTAAAATGATACAACTTCTAAAAAACTATCTGGTGGGATTCACTAAAGCTGAATTATGTATATCCCATGAACCAGCAATTCCACTGCTAGGTTTAACCCTGAGAGAAATGTGTGTGTGTGTGTGTGTGTGTGTGTGTGTGTGTGTATGTGTGTGTACAAATATATATATATATATATATATATATATATATATATTTTTTTTTATTTATTCACCAAAGTTTACTACTTATATTTACCAAAAACTAGTTGTGGGGGACGGGGTGGGAAGGACCAAATCCACAGTAAAATGGATACATAATTTATGGCTCATCCACGCAATGGCACACTATCCAGAAACGAGAATAAACAAAGGGCAACTACTCACAATAAAAGGATCGGTCTCATGACATAATACTGAATTTTGAAAAACAAACACAAAAAATTCTATTCTGCATAACTGTACCTATATAAAATTTTTAAATAGACAAAACAACCCCAATTATTCTATTTAGAATATGGGATATTTAGCACCTTTTTTTCCAAGTCATGGCCCTAGTGACAATTCAGAACCATAAAAGAGATCACCCTCAACATATTGCTATAAAAAGACATAAAAATCAAATATTATTGCCTGGAGATAGCCTCATCTTTGACATATTACCTTATACAGCTAAGTTTATTTTCTTAAATTGATATCATTTTGCTTTCATTACTGAAAAACAGGTTACCTTGAGAAAAAGTTAAGTTTCATATTATGAATTACAGCTCAAAGTATACAATTATCATTATGAGCCACAAGAGGGCAGCAGTTCCAAGGAATGGAGTTATGAATATGAAATGAAATTACAGAAGAGCAATATAAATTATTGAGTTTGTGAACCACAGATTTTTTAACAGAACTTAAAAATTATTATTCCAAGGCTTTTAATTTAGAATTTTAGGACTAGAAAAACCCGAAAGACGTCTCTTTTATATAAGAAACTTCATGCATTTCATTTTCTTCCATATATAAATCATATGTGGACTTATATAAAATATATCTGTTTTACTTTAGTATGAAAATTCTGTATAAAATCATTTGCCATACAACAATAGCTCACATATGTATAGGTCCTTGAACTTTTTAAAATATTTTCATAAATGTAATATTTTATCGTTTTTACTCTATTAAGCCCTCTGAAGTAGACATGCCAAAAATTATTAATTTCCTTTTATAGATGAAGAAATTGAGGTTTGGGAGAAGTGAGTAACTTGTCCTAACTAACACTACTAATAAGTGGAAAAGGCAGAAGCTCATTCAACATATTTTCTATTATTTTGCACAGTTGTTAACCACACAAAAATAACAATGGTATCCTTTAGTCACATATGAATTTAGAATATTATTTTAATAGAGCTCTGCTCTAATAGAATGTTAGTTTTAAACTTGTCAATAAGACCTTTCATAGATACCTGGCTAATGATGTTCTCTATTGAACTACTGACACTTAATAATTTTTGTGATCTTCTGATAGAAAAAAATGGGAGTAGAAGTGAAGTTTGAAGTAAAATAAGCAGTATTTTCAGAGGATGAGGATTAGGATAAAAGGGAAAACAGACACACAATTCTAGGGAGCAGGCTTAACAGTTTCCTCAAAAACTACCATAGTAGTTGTAAATGTTTACCATAAGCTGTAAATATTCCTAAAGCCACTCAATTTTTATGTTGCCAGGAAAATGAATGTATTAATATTGTTTATTAGCCCTAATGTTTATTATATTATTTTTGGTAAATAGAATATTATAGCAATAAAAACAGACTCAATATCTGATGCTTAAAAATGTATCCAATTAGAAAGGAAACTGCAACTTGAGGAACAGAATATATAACATCTACAAAAGGGGGGCGGAGCAAGATGGCCGAATAGGAACAGCTCCAGTCTCCATTTGCCAGCGTGAGCGACACAGAAGACCGGTGATTTCTGCATTTTCAACTGAGGTACTGGGGTCATCTCACTCGGGAGTGCCGGACAATCCCTGCGGGTCAGCTGCTGCAGCCTGACCAGCGAGAGCTGAAGCAGGGCGAGGCATCGCCTCACCTGGGAAGCGCGAGGGGGAAGGGAGTCCCTTTTCCTAGCCAGGGGAACTGAGACACACAACACCTGGAAAATTGGGTAACTCCCACCCCAATACTGTGCTGTAACACTGGCACACCGGAGAATATATCCCACACCTGGCCGGGAGGGTCCCACGCCCACGGAGCCTCCCTCCTTGCTAACACAGCAGTCTGCGGCAATCTAACCGCAAGGCAGCAGCGAGGCTGGGGGAGGGGCGCCCGCCATCGCTGAGGCTTAAGTAGGTGAATAAAGCTGCTGGGAAGCTCGAACTGGGTGGAGCTCACAGCAGCTCAAGGAAACCTGCCTGTCTCTATAGACTGCGCCTCTGGGGACAGGGCTCAGCTAAAGGAGCAGAAGCCTGTGCAGAAGCGAACAACTCTGTCTGACAACTTTGGAGAGAGCAGTGGATCTCCCAACACGGAGGTTGAGATCTGAGAAGGGGCAGTCTGCCTGCTCAAGTGGGTCCCTGACCCCTGAGTAGCCTAACTGGGAGACATCCCCCACTAGGGGCAGTCTGACACCTCACACCTCACAGGGTGGAGTACACCCCTGAGAGGAAGCTTCCAAAGCAAGAATCAGACAGGTGCACTCGCTGTTCAGCAATATTCTATCTTCTGCAACCTCTGCTGCTGATACCCAGACAAACAGGGTCTGGAGTGGACCTCAAGCAATCTCCAACAGACCTATAGCTGAGGGTCCTGACTGTCAGAAGGAAAACTATCAAACAGGAAGGACACCTATACCAAAACCCCATCAGTACATGACCATCATCAAAGACCAGAGACAGATAAAACCACAAAGATGGGGAAAAAGCAGGGCAGAAAAGCTGGAAATTCAAAAAATAAGAGTGCATCTCCCCCTGCAAAGGAGCACAGCTCATCGCCAGCAACGGATCAAAGTTGGTCAGAGAATGACTTTGACGAGATGAGAGAAGGAGGCTTCAGTCCATCAAACCTCTCAGAGCTAAAGGAGGAATTACGTACCCAGTGAAAAGAAACTAAAAACCTTGAAAAAAGAGTGGAAGAATTGACAGCTAGACTAATTAATGCAGAGAAGGTCATAAACAAAATGACAGAGATGAAAACCATGACACGAGAAATACGTGACAAATGC
>NW_022311055.1:4922-8626 GCF_002776525.5 Piliocolobus tephrosceles
ATGAAAACCATGACACGAGAAATACGTGACAAATGCACAAGCTTCAGTAACCGACTCGATCAACTGGAAGAAAGAGTATCAGTGATTGAGGATCAAATGAATGAAATGAAGCGAGAAGAGAAACCAAAAGAAAAAAGAAGAAAAAGAAATGAACAAAGCCTGCAAGAAGTATGGGATTATGTAAAAAGACCAAATCTACGTCTGACTGGGGTGCCTGAAAGTGAGGGGGAGAATGGAAACAAGTTGGAAAACACTCTTCAGGATATCATCCAGGAGAACTTCCCCAACCTAGTAGGGCAAGCCAACATTCAAATTCAGGAAATACAGAGAACGCCACAAAGATACTCCTCCAGAAGAGCAACTCCAAGACACATAATTGCCAGATTCACCAAAGTTGAAATGAAGGAAAAAATCTTAAGGGCAGCCAGAGAGAAAGGTCGGGTTACCCACAAAGGGAAGCCCATCAGACTGACAGCAGATCTCTTGGCAGAAACTCTACAAGCCAGAAGAGAGTGGGGGCCAATATTCAACATTCTTAAAGAAAAGAATTTTAAACCCAGAATTTCATATCCAACCAAACTAAGTTTCATCAGTGAAGGAGAAATAAAATTCTTTACAGATAAGCAAATGCTTAGAGATTTTGTCACCACCAGGCCTGCCTTACAAAAGACCCTGGGGGAAGCCCTAAACATGGAAAGGAACAACCGGTACCAGCCATTGCAAAAACATGCCAAAATGTAAAGACCATCGAGGTTAGGAAGAAACTGCATCAACTAATGAGCAAAATACCCAGTTAATATCATAATGGCAGGATCAAGTTCACACATAACAATATTAACCTTAAATGTAAATGGACTAAATGCTCCAATTAAAAGACACAGACTGGAAAACTGGATAAAGAGTCAAGACCCATCAGTCTGCTGTCTTCAGGAGACCCATCTCACCTGCAGAGACATACATAGACTCAAAACAAAGGGATGGAGGAAGATCTACCAAGAAAATGGAGAACAAAACAAAGCAGGGGTTGCAATCCTAGTCTCTGATAAAACAGACTTTAAACCATCAAAGATCAAAACAGACAAAGAAGGTCATTACATAATGGTAAAGGGATCAATTCAACAGGAAGAGCTAAGTATCCTAAATATATATGCAAATACAGGAGCACCCAGATTCATAAAGCAAGTCCTTAGAGACTTACAAAGAGACTTAGACTCCCATACAATAATAATGGGAGACTTCAACACTCCACTGTCAACATTAGACAGATCAACGAGACAGAAAGTTAACAAGGATATCCAGGAATTGAACTCATCTCTGCACCAAGCGGACCTAACAGACATCTATAGAACTCTCCACCCCAAATCAACAGAATATACATTCTTCTCAGCACCACATCGCACTTATTCCAAAATTGACCACATAATGGGAAGTAAAACAATCCTCAGCAAATGTACAAGAACAGAAATTATAACAAACTGTCTCTCAGACCACAGTGCAATCAAACTAGAACTCAGGACTAAGAAACTCAATCAAAACCGCTCAACTACATGGAAACTGAACAACCTGCTTCTGAATGAATACTGGGTACATAACGAAATGAAAGCAGAAATAAAGATGTTCTTTGAAACCAATGAGAACAAAGATACAACATACCAGAATCTCTGGGACACATTTAAAGCAGTGTGTAAAGGGAAATTTACAGCACTAAATGCCCACAAGAGAAAGCAGGAAAGATCTAAAATTGACACTCTAACATCACAATTAAAAGAACTAGAGAGGCAAGAGCAAATACATTCAAAAGCTAGCAGAAGGCAAGAAATAACTAAGATCAGAGCAGAACTGAAGGAGATAGAGACACAAAAAACCCTCCAAAAAATCAATGAATCCAGGAGTTGGTTTTTTGAAAAGATCAACAAAATTGACAGACCGCTAGCAAGACTAATAAAGAAGAAAAGAGAGAGGAATCAAATAGATGCAATAAAAAATGATAAAGGGGATATCACCACCGACCCCACAGAAATACAAACCACCATCAGAGAATACTATAAACACCTCTACGCAAATCAACTAGAAAATCTAGAAGAAATGGATAATTTCCTGGACACTTACACTCTCCCAAGACTAAACCAGGAAGAAGTTGAATCCCTGAATAGACCAATAGCAGGCTCCAAAATTGAGGCAACAATTAATAGCCTACCCACCAAAAAAAGTCCAGGACCAGATGGATTCACAGCTGAATTCTACCAGAGGTACAAGGAGGAGCTGGTACCATTCCTTCTGAAACTATTCCAATCAATAGAAAAAGAGGGAATCCTCCCTAACTCATTTTAGGAGGCCAACATCATCCTGATACCAAAGCCTGGCAGAAACACAACAAAAAAAGAGAATTTTAGACCAATCTCCCTGATGAACATCGATGCAAAAATCCTCAATAAAATACTGGCAAACCGGATTCAGCAGCACATCAAAAAGCTTATCCACCATGATCAAGTGGGCTTCATCCCTGGGATGCAAGGCTGGTTCAATATTCGCAAACCAATCAACGTGATCCAGCATATAAACAGAACCAAAGACAAAAACCACATGATTATCTCAATAGATGCAGAAAAGGCTTTTGACAAAATTCAACAGCCCTTCATGCTAAAAACACTCAATAAATTCGGTATTGATGGAACGTACCTCAAAATAGTAAGAGCTATTTATGACAAACCCACAGCTAATGTCATACTGAATGGGCAAAAACTGGAAGCATTCCCTTTGAAAACTGGCACAAGACAGGGATGCCCTCTCTCACCACTCCTATTCAACATAGTGGTGGAAGTTCTGGCTAGGGCAATCAGGCAAGAGAAAGAAATCAAGGGTATTCAGTTAGGAAAAGAAGAAGTCAAATTGTCCCTGTTTGCAGATGACATGATTGTATATTCAGAAAACCTCATCGTCTCAGCCCAAAATCCCCTTAAGCTGATAAGCACTTCAGCAAAGTCTCAGGATACAAAATTAATGTGCAAAAATCACAAGCATTCTTATACACCAGTAACAGACAAGCAGAGAGCCAAATCAGGAATGAACTTCCATTCACAATTGCTTCAAAGAGAATAAAATACCTAGGAATCCAACTTACAAGGGATGTAAAGGACCTCTTCAAGGAGAACGACAAACCACTGCTCAGTGAAAGAAAAGAGGACACAAACAAATGGAAGAACACTCCATGCTCATGGATAGGAAGAATCAATATGGTGAAAATGGCCATACTGCCCAAGGTTATTTATAGATTCAATGCCATCCCCATCAAGCTACCAATGAGTTTCTTCACAGAATTGGAAAAAACTGCTTTAAAGTTCATATGGAACCAAAAAAGACCCCGCATTGCCAAGACAATCCTAAGTCAAAAGGACAAAGCTGGAGGCGTCACGCTACCTGACTTCAAACTATACTACAAGGCTACAGTAACCAAAACAGCATGGTACTGGTACCAAAACAGAGATATAGACCAATGGAACAGAACAGAGTCCTCAGAAATAATACCACACATCTACAGCCATCTGATCTTTGACAAACCTGACAAAAACAAGAAATGGGGAAAGGATTCCCTATTTAATAAATGGTGCTGGGAAAATTGGCTAGCCATAAGTAGAAAGCTGAAACTGGATCCTTTCCTTACTCCTTATACGAAGATTAATTCAAGATGGATTAGAGACTTAAAT
>NW_022311056.1:0-2554 GCF_002776525.5 Piliocolobus tephrosceles
CTTAGCATACAAAGTATGATTTTAAAAACATTTTGAGGGGTTTGCTATAGTTTGCAACATACATTCACAAGTAATCCAAGCCCCTTTCACATAACACTATACTGACCAATGGATAGTGTGTACTTTCAAATGACAAAATAATCCTATTTTCTCCCTCCCATCGCTTGTATCATTGCTGTCATTTATTTTACTCACATATATGTAAGCAAACTTATATACTCTCTCTATACACACACACACACACATACGCACACATACACACATAAGAACATTTCATTGAATACATTGTTTTATTTAACTCTCAGGCTTTCTACATTAAGCCTCTGGCAATACATCAATTACAGTTCAGATTTTTTTCTTATCCTGACACTAGTTTGCCCCCCACCTTCCCAGAGTAGATGTAGTTGTTAGTTTTTGCTTCAGTGAGTTATGACTTAATACATTTTGATTTAAGTTTTCTACCTACATTCACTGACACTTAGTTTTCTTACCTGTAAAGTTTGCACAATAACAGGCTGGGTTTTTTGTGGGGGTAAATTAAAAATTTTTGGGGAAAGCTTAACCTTCATAATGACTACAGTAGAGCCATTTCTCATCTTGGGGTAAATTATAAATCCAGCACTGAATCAGTAAAACAGTCTTCCGTAGATACTTTTATGTTTCTCTACACTTTTAAAATTAATATTTATTTCTTATTTGTTTCTGTATTTCTTCCTGATACCAATGACAGAATTACCACCAGGTCATCTAGCCAGATTTTCAGTTATTAATCAATGAATGGTAAATCTTAGAATTGCTTATATATTTCTTCCTCAGGTTTTACCAATATGAAAGATGATTTCATGTTTCATTACTTAATTTACTTCTTAATTTCAATTCATTTTCTAGCATGGATAAAAATGCATTTTTACACACACACATATACACACACTCTCTCTCCTTGATATAGAGCAAACAGAAATATATGTATATGTATATATGTGTCAAAAAATATGGATAAGAATGTATATGACAGTGCTTTTATAACAGGCCCAAATGGGAAACAAATGAAATGTTCATAAACAAAATTATTATGTACATACATTGTGGAATATTCAATTACTAAGATTTTACAGCCATGATAATAAACTACTCCCACATATAACATGGAACAATATGGATGCATCTCATACACAATAATAAAAGATGAAATAATACATAGGGTGCAATTTCATACATTTTATGTACAAATAAAGACATAATATAGGACATAAATATACTCACACATATACACTTTTCACATAAAGGAAATATGAATCCTATGTGTCAGATATCAGGATAGGAGTGTTTTGGGGAGAAGAAAGAAGTCAAGATTGATGAGGGTCACAAGGGAAGTTTCTGGGATGGTGATAATTTCCCACTCATTTACAAGTGTATATTTTCGATGGCATATAGACATGAAAGCTTATGGTTTGTACACTACTCTACATGCTATACATCAGTAAAAATGAGAAGTTGTTGTTTTCTTTAAATTATAGGAATATGGATTCCTATAAGTTAAATGCACTAATAAGGTATATTTAATAAATGATAGCATAACTGTTGTTAGAAACACACAGGTTCTTAATAGAAGTGAGCTTTTCTTCATTGATAATACTGCATCTACTGTACCTGGTGCTGGGGTGTAATGATGAACCCGTTGCTATCAGGTAATTGAGAGCATGCACCCACACATAAGAGACTCCAGCCTGCTAAAGGGATTTTACAGCATAAACCTAAGGAAGTTAGTTTCTTTAAAATAAAAGTATAATTTTAGCTACAACTATTAGGTAAATAATAAATTGATATTAAAATGTGGTATTAACAATAAAAACATGCTTAGCATTAAAGTAACTATTAACAGTAGCTTGCAACTTTCATTATAATTCCTTGCATTCATCAATTTTTACATATTTTTGTTCACACTTCTGGGTTTAATTGAAAGATCCTTTTCATGTGCTTATTCCTCTCACAATTGTGTTTTTAGCTTTTATTTGCCACATTCTGTGGTAGATTCAAAGACACAAAAGTAAAAGATACTATCCCTATCTTTAAAAACTTTTCATATAGAATATTACAAATTAAGCAATGATAATAACACATTGTAATTTGTTCTGATAGTTATTCTCGGGGTGCTATGAAAGTAAGAAACAGTGGTTTACAACTCCAAAGGGAGTGGATCAGAACAAGGCAGAGGTTTTCTGACTAGAAGGTGATAAATTGTAGTTGGACCGTGAATGAAGAAGAGCATGCTCAAAGGCACTTTCATCATTCAGTTTATTTTATTAAATATTATTATTTATTTAGTAGCCATCCTTCAATAAAAGACTTGGAGGGATGGAGTTTGACTCATCTTTAATCACCAATAGCTGTGATTTTTTGAGAGACAAAATATGACAGATCCTTAAATAATGGGACAATCAAATTTAATGTAGCCATTAAAATACAGTACTCCTAACAAGGTCTCCACAAGGCCAGCAAATCATTGTTAAAATGGCTTTGAGACAATAACACTGTCTAGATATGAGACCAACAT
>NW_022311057.1:0-2883 GCF_002776525.5 Piliocolobus tephrosceles
AAAAAAAAAAAACCAAACAAACAGGTCAGGCGCGGCGGCTCACACCTATAATCCCAGCACTTCGGCAGGCCGAGGTGGGCACATCATCTGAGGTTGGGAGTTCGAGACCAGCCTGACCAACATGGAGAAACCTTCTCTCTACTAAAAATACTAAATTAACTGGGCGTCGTGGCACATGCCTGTAATCCCAGATACTCAGGCTGAGGCAGAAGAATCGCTTGAACCCGGGAGGCGGAGGTTGCAGTGAGCCAAGATCGCGCCATTGCACTCCAGCCTGGGCAACAAGAGCGAAACTCTGTCTCAAAAAAACAAACAAACAAACAAAAACAGTTATGTAGATTTGATCCAGTACTAGTGATGTGACCATTTCCAACTTAGTGAAACAGAAATTGTTATTAAATCTGGAACATACTATGCATTTAGTATTTGATCTAGTATCTCCATCTTCTAATCAATTTAAAACACAGGTAAATTTCTGTCTTCTTTTCTACCAGAACAAATCTTTTCCATCATGTTCATTAAGTGGCCTCAATAATTTCTTTTCTTTTTTTTTTTTTTTTTTTTTTTGAGGCGGAGTCTCGCTCTGTCGCCCGGACTGGAGTGCAGTGGCTGGATCTCAGCTCACTGCAAGCTCCGCCTCCCGGGTTTAGGCCATTCTCCTGCCTCAGCCTCCCGAGTAGCTGGGACTACAGGCGGGACTACAGGCGCCCGCCACCTCGCCCGGCTAGTTTTTCTATTTTTAGTAGAGACGGGGTTTCACCGTGTTAGCCAGGATGGTCTCGATCTCCTGACCTCGTGATCCGTCCGTCTCGGCCTTCCAAAGTGCTGGGATTACAGGCTTGAGCCACCGCGCCTGGCCCCAATAATTTCTTTTCTTAATAGAATCTTTTATTTTGCCTTTACAGCCTCAGAAAAAGTACTCCTGGCATACTTTCTTGTCCTAATTTTAGGTTGCACTCCATGCCAAGAAACAGAAACAAAATTAAGCTTCTTTAAATACACCACAGATGAGCAACACAACAAATTAATCTGATAAAAACATTTCCAAGACAGAAAAAAAGTCTCAACTTATAAAGAAAAATTCAGAATTATTTTGACTCGGTTGCCCAAAATACATATTTTTAAGTTTATTAAGAAACGGATACAAGCTGAGTACAGTGGCTCATGCCTGTTATCCCAGCATTTTGGGAAGCTGAGGTGGGAGGATCACTTGAGCCCAGGAGTTCAAGACTGGCCTGGGTAACATAGCAAGACCCTGTCTTTACCAAAAAAATAAATAAAAATTAGCTGGGCATGGGGACATGTGACTGTGGTCCCAGCTACTCAGGAGGCTTAGGTGGGAAGACTGCCTGAGCCCAGGAGGTCGAGGCTGCAGTAGGCCATGATTGTGCTATCACACTACAGCATGGGTGAGAGTGAGACCATCTCCCCGCCCAAAAAAAAAAGATAAAAAGATTTTTAAAACTTTTAAGAAAAAAAACAAACAAATACAAGTCAAGTACAATGCAGCTGTGTTTCAACAGGAAATAAAATGGTCTAAAAACTGTACTTCCGGGCCGGGCGCGGTGGCTCAAGCCTGTAATCCCAGCACTTTGGGAGGCCGAGACGGGCGGATCACGAGGTCAGGAGATCGAGACCATCCTGGCTAACATGGTGAAACCCCGTCTCTACTAAAAAATACAAAAATCTAGCCGGGCGAGGTGGCGGGCGCCTGTAGTCCCAGCTACTCGGGAGGCTGAGGCAGGAGAATGGCGTAAACCTGGGAGGCGGATCTTGCAGTGAGCTGAGATCCGGCCACTGCACTCCAGCCCGGCGACAGAGCGAGACTCCGTCTCAAAAAAAAAAAAAAAAAAAAAAAAAAAAAAAAAAAACTGTACTTCCTTAAGAAGGAAATCTAATGTTTATCAAACTAAGAGGTACAAAGAAGTCCAACAGATTACCTGTTTTCCGTTTTTTTTTTTTTTTTTTCTTTTGAGACAGAGTCTCCCTCTGACACCCAGGCTGGAGTGCAGTGGCGCAATCTTGGTTCACTGCAACCTCTGCCTTCCTGGTTCAAGCGATTCTCCTGCCTCAGCCTCCCAAGTAGCTGGGATTACAGGCACCTGCCACCACCCCCCGCTTATTTTTGTGTTTTTAGTAGAGATGGGGTTTCACCATGTTGGCCAGGTTGGTCTCGAGCTCCTGACCTCAAGTGATCCACCTGCCTCAGCCTCCCAAAGTGCTGGGATTATGCCACCACACCCTACACACATTTTCATAAAAAGCAACATTTTATTCATCATAAACACAAAGTTCAAAAAAGCTTTACGCATGATAAATAAAAAGAAAAAATTCCATGTCAATTCACTGACACGCAATAGTCAACCTCACCTACGGGATTAATAATGCTGCTAAGAGGTCTGGTTAGTTTTCCATGAATTGGGTCCCAATGCTAGTTGTATTCTTATTCCCTTAAAAAAAAAAAACACATAGCAGAAAGAAGTCACAAAAGGAATGTGTGAAGGACTCAGATGAGCACGAATGCTACACTACTACTAACGAAGGCTGTCCTTATTTTAAATTATTCTATTAAAAATGGGAGAATGCAGAGGAATGACTCCCCTGTCATATGCCACACAAAATTAACAGGTAAGTACAATTCAGTCACATTCATAACTCCACGTGTGGCCTCAAATATTATGCATACTTGTTGACTGATGTTAAGTATCAACTTACTGTACAAAGAAGAAATAAGACAAAACCCACAGTAATATATTTCTTTAAGAATACATTGAGCCGGGGTCGGGCGCGGTAGCTCACGCCTGTAATCCCAGCACTGTGGAAGGCCAAGGTGGGCGGATCACGAGGTCAGGAGATCGAGACCATCCTGGCTAACACGATGAA
>NW_022311057.1:2893-3199 GCF_002776525.5 Piliocolobus tephrosceles
GGGCGCGGTGGCTCAAGCCTGTAATCCCAGCACTTTGGGAGGCCGAGACGGGTGGATCACGAGGTCAGGAGATCGAGACCATCCTGGCTAACACAGTGAAACCCCGTCTCTACTAAAAAATACAAAAAACTAGCCGGGCAAGGTGGCGGGCGCCTGTAGTCCCAGCTACTCGGGAGGCTGAGGCAGGAGAATGACGTGGACCCGGGAGGCGGAGCTTGCAGTGAGCTGAGGTCCGGCCACTGCACTCCAGCCCGGGCCCGAGCGAGACTCCGCCTCAAAAAAAAAAAAAAAAAAAAAAAAAAAAAA
>NW_022311057.1:3299-13968 GCF_002776525.5 Piliocolobus tephrosceles
GGGCCCGAGCGAGACTCCGCCTCAAAAAAAAAAAAAAAAAAGAAAGAAAAGCAGTATACTAAAGCCATTCCTTACCCATACATACATTTACTCTTACTTGGACTCAGGAGTAACAAGGAATTCACCTCCTTTAGAAAATCAAGAAAATGAAATGTTGAGTTAAGAAGCGGTTAAGGGGGCCGGGCGCAGTGGCTCAAGCCTGTAATCCCAGCACTTTGGGAGGCCGAGACGGGTGGATCACGAGGTCAGGAGATCGAGACCATCCTGGCTAACACGGTGAAACGCCGCCTCTACTAAAAAATACAAAAAACTAGCAGGGTGAGGTGGCGGGCGCCTGTAGTCCCAGCTCCTAGGGAGGCTGAGGCAGGAGAATGGCGTGAACCTGGGAGGCGGAGCTTGCAGTGAGCTGAGATCTGGCCACTGCACTCCAGCCTGGGCGACAGAGCGAGACTCTGTCTCAAAAAAAAAAAAAGCGGTTAAGGAAAAAGTATTTGTATTTATTGAGAACCAACTACTTTATCCACTTCAGTAAGCTCAACAACATACTCAGAAACAGGATTCACCTCTGAATTAGCAAAAGAAAACCGACGATCCTAAAAAGCAATTTGTAGTGACAAAGAAAGAGGGACGACCTGACGTTCGCTCCCGTCAGTACCAAACCACTCGGGCCCACTGCCTGTCCCTTCCTCAGAGACCTAAACACATGGGGCCGCGTTCCGGGAGCCGGTGGCATCTCCTGTCAGACGCCGGCCACTCCGCGCTCCTGTCACCTCCAGTGGTGGAGACCCCATCCCTAGGGCACTGCCGCGGAGGCTCGGCTCCGACTGCGGGAGACCCGGGGATGGGGTGGTGAGCCGAGTCTTCTAAGCAAAGCTGTTACAGCTGCAGGTCCTGTGGTAGCCCGAAGGCCAGAAGGGGCGACCCTGGGGCAGAGGCCGCGACATCCCTCGGGATCCCTACTGAGGCAACCGAGACAGCATTCGGGGGACTCGGCTCCCCCGACCCTCGACGTGACGCCGGGTCGGACCGGGTCGCCTGGCATTGGGGCAGGCCCTCCACCGCAACGGGAAACCCAGCGGGGGTCCCGGCGAAAGGAAGGGCGGACCGGCGGGCGCCCCACAGCCGGAAGGGGCGAGCCCGCAAACAGGGCTCCTGCCCCGGCAGGGCTCACCTTCAGGTCGTTCTCTGGCAGGTACTTGCACAGCCGCGCTATCTCCACATACTTGTCCAGGTCTAGCGGCGCCATTTTAGGAATAACAAGCCGCGGCAACAGCAGCGGCGGCGGCTGTAGTAGCGGCGGCGGCGGCGGCGGCGGCGGCGGCGGAGGCCGAAGCCGGAACTTTCTCTGCGTCACGTCCGGCCCGTGAGAGGCGTCTGCGCACCGCCGTTAAAGCGCGACCCGCTTCACCCCGCTACCTCGGTACGCCCGGCGCCCCCTCTGGCTGAACCCCGGCTACAGGGCCCAAGAGACCCCACTTCGATCCATCCCCCCCCGCGAACCTGCTGGGACCCGTAGTCGTCTGCCGCAGGGCGTGCTGGGATGTGTAGTTTTCAGTTGTGGACAGCCACCTCCCTTCTTTTCCTCCCATTTCTCCAGACTTTCACCTGCCGGCAGCCGGCCAGGCTTTTCCGAGGCAAAACGGCGGAGTAGGTGGTCCTAGCCACTCACTGGTTTCTTTTTCCAACCCTTTTAAGCACTCTTTCACCAGAATATCTTAACAGTTGAGTAAGCCTGGCCGTTTGCACCTTTCCAAGTCCCTGTGAAAACCTCGCCTAAGCCTGTGGCAGAGATGTCAGGCTCCAGTCTTCCAACCTGAAAGGAAGGGAAACAAATATTAAAGGGTTTCTTATGCTAAATGCGGTACAAATGCTGTTTTTCCTTTTAATCTTCGTAACGATTGATAGGAAAGTGAGGCTTGGAGGCTTTAAGTAGTTTACCCCAAATCTCACAGGGAGCAAAATGGTGGGACCAAGATTGGAAAAATGGCTTAAGCTTAAGTGTACTTCCAATGAGAATCCCACAAGGACACGGAGTTTTTTGCTGTAACTCCAGCACTGAGAACAGTACCTGGTACTAGCATACCTTCAGCATTCGTTTATTCAAGCACTCTATTGAGCAACAAAGATGTGCCAGGTACAGCTGCAGGCGCTTGCAATACTTCGTGAACAAAATAGACAAAGATCTCTATCCTATCCGTAGCTACAAAAAATACCAAAATTAGCCGGGTGCGGTAGTGCGTGCTTGTGGTCCCAGCTACTCTGGAGGCTGAGGCAGGAGAATCGCTTGAGCCGGGAAGCGGAGGTTGCAGTGAACTGAGATCCAGGCACTACACTCCAGCTTGGGCGACAGAGCGAGATCCTCTTCAAAAATAAATTAGTAAAATGTGGCCGGGCCCTGTGGCTCACGCCTGTAATCCCAGCACTTTGGGAGGCCGAGGCGTGCAGATCCCGAGGTCAGGAGATCCAGACCATCCTAGCTAACAAGGTGAAACCCCGTCTCTACCAAAAATACAAAAAGAAAATAGCGGGGCGTGGTGGCCGGCGCCTGTAGTCCCAGCTATCTATTCGGGAGGCTGAGGCAGGAGAATGGTGTGAACCCGGAGGCGGAGCTTGCAGGCAACTGAGATCCCGCCACTGCACTCTAGCCTGGGCTACAGAGCGAGACTCCGTCCTAATAAATAAATAAATAAATAAATAAATAAATAAATAAATAAATAAAAAATTAGTAAAAGGAAGCTGCTATATGGGACTAGGGGTGGGGGTACAATGGCTGTAGCCAAGAGACCAGTTAGGAGACTGTTATGTAATCCAATAGTAGCAGGCGCTCAATAAATATTTGTTGCTCAAGAGTTCCTGGAATGAATCCTCTTGCTCTCTAAAGTGTATTTTGTGAACAAATGGTTAACCCTTAATGAGATATCTGGGTGAACTTCTTTGTATTATTCTTGTAACTGTTCTGAAAGTATGAAATTGTTTCAAAGTAAAATTAATTTTTTAAAGTTTGTTACAGAATGAATGATGCCCACAAGTATTCATTTCTTCATTCATTCAATTAATAGTTATATAGTGCCTATTGGCCAGGCCACAGTGGCTAATGCCTGTAATCTCAGCACTTTGAGAGGCCAAAGCAGGCAGATCACCTGAGGTCAGGAGTTCAAGACCGCCTGACCAACACGGTGAAACCCCATCTCTACTAAAAATACAAAATACTCGGGAGGCTGAGGTAGGAGAATCACTTGAATTGCTTGAGGCGGAAGTTGCAGTGAGCTAAGATGGCGCCTCTGTACTCCAGCCTGGGCCACAGAGTGAGACCCCATCTCGAAGAAAAAAGAAAAAAGAGGTTACACAGTGCTTACGATGTGAATAAAACAGATATGATCCCTGCCCTAATTAGGCTTACAATCTGCTGGGAAGAGACAAACAGTATTTATTTATTTACATTTACTGTTTTATTATTAATATAAAGGATATTACAAAGGATACAAATGAAGAAATGCATAGGGTAATTTAAGTTTTTTGTTGTTGTCGAGGCCGGGTGCAGTGGCTCACCCGGTGGGCAGATCGCTTGAGGCCAGGAATTCAAGACCAACCTGGCCAACATGGTGAAACCTGATCTCTACTAAAAATACAAATATTAGCTGTGCATGATGGTGCATGCCTGTAATCCCAGCTACTTGGGAATCTGAGGCATGAAAATCGCTTGAACCCAGGAGGTGGTGGGGGTTACAGTGAGCTGAGATCGTGCCACTGCACTCCAGCCTGGCCAACAGAAAAAAAAAAAAAAGAAGAAGAAGAAGAAGAAGAAAAGAAATGTGTTGAGATGAGGTCTTACTATGTTGCTGAGGCTGGTTTTAAACTCCTGGCCTCAAGGTGTTCTTCTGCCTTGGCCTTCCAAAGTGCTAGGATTATAGGTGTAAGCCACCATGCCTGGTAATGAGCAAATATTTAATTGCAAATTGTGATTAGTGCTCAAAAGGGAAAATAGGAGGTACTATAAGCAAGAAAAATGGGGTAGAAGAGGTCTACCTTTGGCTGGGCGCGGTGGCTCATGCCTGTAATCCCAACACTTTTGGGAGGTCGGGAGATCGATACCATCCTGGTCTACATGGTGAAACCCCGTCTCTGCTAAAAATACAAAAAAAAATCAGCTGGGTGTGGTGGTGCGCACCTGTAGTCCCAGCTACTTGGGAGGCTGAGGTGTGAGAATTGCTTGAACCCAAGAGGTGGAGGCTGCAGTGAGCCAAGATGGTGCCACTGCACTCCAACCTGGGCAACAGAGTGACACTCCGTCTCAAAAATAAATAAATAAATAAATAAATAAATAAAGTGGCCTACTTTAGATTGACAACACAGTAGACGTAAAGTACAGGATGTAGATTCTAGCACCATGTGGGCAGAGTTCAAATACAGGCTCTATCACTTATTGTGTGATTTTGGGGAATTTATCCTTTCTGTACTCCAGTTTTCTCAGCTCCAATATGGAGATGATAGTAATAATGCTTACCTCCTCTGGAGATTCTAAGAATACTACTTACCTCATAGGCTTGTACAAAGGTTTAACAGAGTTGATATACAAAAATGGCTTAAAACAATGTCTAGGCCGGGCACAGTGGCTCACACTTGTAATTCCAACACTCTGAGAGGCCAAGGTAGGAGGATCACTTGAGCCAAGGAGTTCAAGACCAGTCTGGGCAACATAGTGAGACCTCATCTCTAGCAAAAAAAAAAAAAAAATTAAAATTAGCCAGGTTTGGTGCTGGCACACACCTGTAGACCCAGCTACTCTAAAGGTTGATGTGGGAGGATCCCTTGAGCCCAGGAGGCCAAGGCTACAGTGAGCTATGATTGTGTCACTGTACTACAGCAGGGTGACAGTGAGACCCTGTCTCAAAACAAAACAAAACAAAAACATTGTCTGGCACAGAGTGAGTGCAATATGAGTGTTAACTCTGAGTATTATGTGGGCAGGAAAGGCATTTCTGAAGAAGTAACATGTAAGACTTTAGAAAAAAAATGTAGGAGGCTGGGCATGGTGGGTCACGCCTATAATCCTAGCACTTTGGGAGGCCGAGGCGGGCAGATCACTTGAAGTCAGGAGTTCAAGACCAGCCTGGTCAACATGGTGAAAACCCATCTCTACTAAAAATACAAAAATTAGCCAGGTGTGGTGGTGCGTGCTTGTAATCTCACCTACTGGGAAGGCTGAGGCAGGAGAATCGCTTGAATCTGGGAGGCAGAGGTTGCAGTGAGCCAAAATCGTGCCACTGCACTCCAGACTGGTCAATGAAGTGAGACTCCATCAAAAAGAAAGAAAGAGAGAAAGAGAGGAAGGGGAGGGGAGAGGAGGAAAAAAAGGCAGAACAGGTGCAGTGACTCATGCCTGTAATCCCAGCACTTTAGGAGGCTGAAGTGGGCAGATTGCTTGGGCCCAGGAGTTCGAGACCAGCCTGGGAAACATGGCAAAATTCCATCTCTACAAAAAAATATAAAAATCAGCCAGGCATGATGGCATGTGCCTGTAGTCCCAGTTACTTGGGAGGCTAAGGCGGGAGGATTGCTTGAGCCCAGGAGGCGGAGGTTGCGGTGAGCCAAAGTTGTGCCACTGCACTCCAGCCTAGGCAACAGAGTAAGACCCTGTCTCAAAAAAAAGAAAAAAGGAAAAAAAAAGTAAAGAGATAATCTGCTCAGAGTTTCCTGGAGAAAAAATTCAAATGGAAGAAGGTACTGTTGTTGTTTGGATATTTTTCTTTTTTCTTTTTTAGAGACTAATGTTTATGGCCAGGCACGGTGGCTCATGCCTGTAATCCCAACACTTTGGGAGGCCAAGGCAGGCGGATCACGAGCTCAGGAGATCAAGACCATCCTGGTCAACATGGTGAAACCCCATCGATACTAAAAATATGAAAATTAGTGTGCCTGTAATCCCAGCTACTCAGGAGACTGAGGCAGGAGAATCGCTTGAACCAGGGAGTCGGAGGTTGCAGTGAGCCAAGATCGCACCACTGCACTCCAGCCTGGTGACAGAGCGAGACTCTGTCAAAAAAAAAAAAAGAAAGAAGCTGATGTTTATTTTCCATCAACCTTATTTCCATGTTGCTTAAGAGCCCCTGCAAGAGCCGGGCGTGGTAGCTCATGCCTGTAATCCCAGCACTTTGGGAGGCTGAGATGGGCCAATCACGTGAGGTTGGGAGTTCGAGACCAGCCTGACCAACATGGAAAAAACCCCGTCTCTTTTTTGTTGATGTGTCACTCCAGCATGGCACCTTGAAACAGAGCTAGCCAGAAAACATCGGGGACATCAGAGCATTCTGCAGCTGTGAGCAGAAATGTACATGGAGATGCACATGGACATGTGGCAGAGCTAACCTGGTCTTGGTTTTCTTTCCTGAAGGAGAGCAGAATGACTGAATATCCCTAAACTTCTCTTTGGCAGACAGTCAATGGGGAATTTTCCACTAATGTGGGAACTCACAAAGACTCCATATGTTTGAAAGAGCCGCAGACCTTGAATTCCATTTTGTCAAAAAATTTTGGTTATGGTTTCAAGTAGCTAAAAGAATCCTTTCACCAACTTGGCCTTTCACCTGTATTAGCACTTCCTCTGAACAGTTCTGTCTGTGCAGTAGGTAGTACTATCCTCATTCTATAGATGAGGAACTAGGGTTCAGAGTGGGTGACTTGCCAAATGTCAGAGTTAGATGGTTAGTGCTGGACCCTGGATTTTTTTTTTTTTTTTTGACAGAGTCTTGATCTGTTGCCCAGGCTGGAGTACAGTAGCATGATCTTGGCTTACTGCAACCTCCACCTCCTGGGTTCAAGTGATTCTCCTGCCTCAGCCTCCTGAGTAGCTGGGATTACAGACACATGCCCGACTGATTTTTTTTTTAAGACAGTCTTCCTCTGTTGCCCAGGCTAGAGTGCAGTGGCATGATCTCAGCTCACCACAACCTCCGCCTCCTGATTCAAGCGATTCTCCTGCCTCAGCTCCCAAGTAGCTGGGATTATAAATGCGTGCCAGCCATCATGCCTAGCTAACTTTTGTATTTTCAGTAGAGATGGGGTTTCACTGTTGGCCAGGCTGGTCTCGAACTCCTGACCTCATGATCTGCCCTCCTCGGCCTCCCAAAGGGCTGGGATTACAGACATGAGCCACCACACCCGACCTGGAGCTTCGAATTTAACCCAAGTATGTTTGATCTCTTCCCACTAAGCTATCATAGCTCTACGCTCCAGGAGCTCCTGTTTCTAACCTGAGCTGTTTTCTCTATTTCCTAGGACACAGCGACAGTTTCAGATACTGGAGTTCTTTGAAACAGACATAAGAGAGCGAACCACCTCTCTATTTTCAGGAAAGATACAGAGAACCTATGGTTATGAACTAAATCAAAGATGATGTAGATGAATACATCTAGAGACATTGTTCATTTATAGTCAGGAACTGCTTTTCCCTTGAAAGAGAACTCTGTGCCAGCTGCTGGGTGCTGATCACTTTTATTTACATTATGTCATGTATTCCCCACCACAACTACAATATAAATCTTTTTTCTTTTTTTCTTTTTTTTTTCCGAAACAGAGTCTTGCTCTGTCACCCGGGCTAGAGTGCAGTGGCACTATATCGGCTCACTGCAACCTCCAACTCCCGGATTCAAGCAATTCTCCTGCCTCAGCCTCCTCAGTAGCGTGGATTACAGGCACCCGCCACCACGCCTGGCTAATTTTTGTATTTTTAGTAGAGACGGGTGGGGGGGGGGTTCACTATGTTGGCGAGGCTGGTCTGGAACTCCTGACCTCGTGATCTGCCCGCCTCCGCCTCCCAAAGTGCTGGGCTTATAGGCGTGAGCCACCGCGCCCAGCCTATGATAGAAATCTTATTAGCTCCATGGTTACAAGCAGACAGCCCTGAGGCCCGGAGGAAAGTAACTGCCCCAGAACAGATACTCTCATTGCTGAAGTTTTTATTTCTTGCACTCTTGGCAATCGTCCCTAGTTGTCTTTTTGTTTGATCTCTATTTAAGACTGTATGCTCCTGGAGGCCAAGGGTGGTGGTGTCTGGCTCAGCATAGCACCTGCCATAATTACAAATGGTAATTATGGAATAAATCAGCTGTTCAAAGCACCAAATCTTGAGCTGGCCCGAAGACTGCCCAGGCAGATTGCGTGCTCAACTCTCTCCTTTTGAAACTGTTCACAATCGTCGTAACTGGAAATGTAACTGTTATACCGCCCCCTTTTATTTATTTATTTATTTTTGAGACGGAGTTTTCGCGCTGTTGCCCAAGCTGGAGTGAGGTGGCGCCCGGCCCTGTCAGCCAGTTATAGAGTAAGTAGGTAAGCTGCCGCAGGAATTTGGATTCCCCAAACGAATGCCCGAACCCGACATTGCGCAAATCGTTTCCAAGTAGCCCCGGCTTATTTATCCCCTCTGAGAGGGAGGGACCCAGGGAGGGCCCAGCCCGCTTGGTTCCCCAAAAATGCATAACCCGGCGTCCACTCCGGGTCTAGGGGGGGGGGTCCCTCCACCGCCAGCCCAGGAAGGCAGCGCCGGGCCCTCCAGACCGAGCAGGGAGGAGAAAGCGGTTGGCCTGGACGCTCTTCCGGATTCTGGGAGGAGGGCCCTGACCTAAGCCCCGCCCCTCCGAGGCGGAGTCACGGCTCGCGACTGGCCTAAATCGCCGCAGGTAATGCGGTCCCGGGCTGAAGGGTTGGGGGCGAGGGTCCCGGGATACCGGGTCTGTTACAGTCTCGGGCAGGGCGTCCGAATCCTTTAGGGGAGTGGGCCCAAGCCGGGTGGAAAGAACTGGGAAGGCCTTCCCTGGCTCCGTCCTGGCCACTTTGACCGAACCAGCCTGTTCTCTCCCGACCCCGTCTCCTATCCCCTAAAACTGCCACGTGGGGATGAGATTTGCCGGGCGGGTAGCGGCGGCGGCTGCGGGAGGTCCCGCCCACGTGAAGCCAACCTAACTGAGCTCTGGACTTTGGGGACAGTTGTCAGCGGCCTAGGCCGCAGGTGGGATTTATCCATTCATCTCTCAATCTATTTTCTTTCTTCATTCACTAGCCACTCCCCCACTCCTACTCTATGCCAGGTCCATTGGTAGGTTTTCGAAATGGATCTGACAGGCCCAGCCCTCTAGGAACTTAGTCTAGTGGAGTTTAATCTAGAATCTAGTCTAGAAGCTTTAAATAGATAAACAATACAAATGATTCCTGCAGTGGTGGTGGCTTAATACGTTAAAAGCCCAGTGGGTGGAAGAAGGAAGTAACGTGGAAGGGGGTGGAAGAGAAAAGGGCAAATCAGGGAAGGTTTCACCAGGGAAGGGAATTTTGAAATGGGCTTTGAAGGTTGACTAGGAGTTTGCCAATTTCCCAGAAGGGAAGTGACATTTCAAATAGGGGAAGCACAATAGGCTACAAAATTATGAAAAGGCCTGCCATATTATAAGAACTGCAAAAAAAAAACCAATAATGCAAGAGATTGTGGAGGTGAGTTCACGGAAAAAAGCTTGACAGCAGAAGGCCTTACTTTCTATGCTATGCTGAGGCCAAGATTTATCTTAGAGCTCAGTATTTCTCAGCCTCTTTAAATGTTTTGTCCTTTGGGTGGGGAGCAGTGGCTCATACCTGTAATCCCAGCTCTTTAGGAGGCTAGGAGTTCGAGACCAGCCTGGACAACATGGGGAAACCCCATTTCTTTTTTTTTTTTCCTTTGTTTTTTTTTTTTTGAGACAGAGTCTCGCTGTGTCGCCAGGCTAGAGTGCAGTGGCGTGATTTCAGCTCACTCACTCTGCCTCTTGGGTTCAAGCAATTTTCACGCCTCAGCCTCCCAAGTAGCTGGGACTACAGGCGCATGCCACCACGCCCAGCTAATTTTTTTTTTTTTTTTTTTTTTTTTGGTATTTTTAGTAAAGATGGGGTTTCACCATGTTGGCCAGGATGGTATCCATCTCCTGACCTTGTGATTCGCCCATCTTGGCCTCCCAAAGTGCTGGGATTACAGGTGTGAGCCACCGTGCCCAGCCCCGTTTCTGTTTTTAATTAAAAAATAAATAAATGGGCCGGGCGCGGTGGCTCACGCCTTTAATCCCAGCACTTTGGAAGGCCGAGGCGGGCGGATCACAAGGTCAGGAGATCGAGACCATGGTGAAACCCCGTCTCTACTAAAAATACAAAAAATTAGCCGGGCGCGGTGGCGGGCGCCTGTAGTCCCAGATACTAGGGAGGCTGAGGCAGGAGAATGGCGTGAACCCAGGAGGCAGAGCTTGCAGTGAGCCGAGATCGCGCCACTGCACTCCAGCCTGGTGGACAGAGTGAGACTCCGTCTCAAAAATAAATAAATAAATAAATAAATAAATGGGCCGGGCGCGGTGGCTCATGCCTGTAATCCCAGCACTTTGGGAGGCCGAGGCGGGCGGATCACAAGGTCAGGAGATCGAGACCATGGTGAAACCCCGTCTCTACTAAAAATACAAAAAATTAGCCGGGCGCGGTGGCGGGCGCCTGTAGTCCCAGCTACTAGGGAGGCTGAGGCAGGAGAATGGCGTGAACCCAGGAGGCAGAGCTTGCGGTGAGCCGAGATCGCGCCACTGCACTCCAGCCTGGTGGACAAAGTGAGACTGTCTCAAAAATAAATAAATAAATAAATAAATAAATAAATAAATAAATAAATAAA
>NW_022311058.1:0-1299 GCF_002776525.5 Piliocolobus tephrosceles
GCTAAGGGAACTTCCCAAAGTCACATAGGAAGTAGCAGAGTAGAACCAAACACAGATAGTCTCTGAATCAGGCAGGTTGTCTGATTCCAAAATGGGCTCTTAATTTTTGGAGGTCAAAAAGCTGAACAGACACAGACATTTCTTTTTTTTTTCTTTTTTTTTGAGCTAGGGTTTTCCTATGCTGCCTAGGCTGGTCTAGGCTCAAGCTGTCCTCCTGCCTTAGCGTTCTGAGTGCTGGGCTTACAGGTTTGTGTCACCAAACCCAATCGAACAGACATTTCTTGAAAGAAGACATACAAATGGCCAAAAAATATGTGAAAAAAATGCTCAGTATCACTTATAATCAGAGAAATGCAAATCAAAACCACCGTGAGGCATCATCTCACCTGTTAGGATGAGTATTATCAAGAAGACAAAAAATAACAAGTGCTGGCGAGGATATGGAGAACAGGGAGCTCTTACACACTGTAGGGGTGTACACTAGAGCAGCTGGCTGGGCACGGGGCGCACACTGACATCCCAGCGCTTTGGGAGGCCGAGGCGGGCAGATCACCTGATGTCAGGAGTTTGAAACCAGCCTGGCCAACATGGTGAAACCCCGTCTCTACTAAAAACACAAAAATTAGCTGGGAGCGGTGGATCGCACCTGTAATCCCAGCACTGTCGGGCGGCTGAGGTGGGTGGGTCACTTGAGGCTAGGAGTTCAAGACCAGCCTGGCCAAGGTGGTGAAACCCCATCTCTACTAAAAAATACAAAAATTTGCCCGGTGCAGAGGCAGGCGCCCGTAATCCCAGCTACTCGGGAGGCCAAGGCATGAGAACCACTGGAACCTGGGAGGCAGATGCTACAGTAAGCAAGCCAAGATTGCACCACTGTACTCCAGCCTGGGCAGCAGTGAGACTCTGTCTCAAAGAGAAAAAAGAAAAAGAGTAAGAGTAAGCTAGGGCACCCACTATGGCAAACAGTATGGAGGTTCCTCAGAAAACTGCAAATGAAATTACAGTGTGATCCAGCAGTCCCACTCCAGTGTAGATACCCAAAGAAAAGGAAATCAGTGTCCGAGGGGCATCTGCACCTCTGTGTTTCCTGCAGCACTGTTCATCATAGCCAAGATATGGAACCAGCCTTGGTGTCCAACAGCAGATGATGGATAGAGAAAATGTGGTCTTGATACACAGTGGAGTACTATTCAGCCATAACACAGGATGAAGTCCTGTTATTCTCAGCAACATGGATGGAAATGGAAGATATTATGAAATAAGCCAGGGACAGAAAGTTACACAGCACATGTTCTCTTA
>NW_022311058.1:1309-2825 GCF_002776525.5 Piliocolobus tephrosceles
TCACTATACACCTATCAGAATGCCTAAAATAAAAAGTAGTAACAAGACCAGTGCTGGTGAGGATGCGGGGAAACGGGATCACTCACACTTGGCTGGTGGGAATGGAAGATGGTACAGCCATTCTGGAAAACAGCTTGACAGTTTCTTAAAAAACTAAACGTGCAAATGCCATAGGATGCAGCACTCACATTCATGGGCAATTATCCCAGAGAAATGAAGACTTATGTTCACACAAAAGCCTTTATGTATCTGTTCATAGCAGCATTATTTATAAAGGCCAGAAACTGGAAACAGCCTGGAGACTGCTCAGCAGGTGAATGGTTAAACAAGCTGGTGCACTCAGGCCCCAGATACCACTCTGCAGTAGTTAATGACATGCTTGTTCATCCGTCTTTCAAGCTAGAAACCACCATCATCCTTAATCCTCTTTTTTCCATCCTGGGTCTGAGTGGACTTCATTTTGCATTCTTTCCAATGCATTTTCCCTCTGTCCTTTCTGGTTGTGCCTCATGCCTCATTTGAACTGTTGTAAGAGCCACCGAATTGTTTCTCTCTCTCATCATGGAATCCCTTCTACACTTCATGCCCCTCATTGACATTGGAGCAATCTTTCCAAAACATGAACAAACTAACTTAAAAGAAATATCCCAGGTAGCCTTCCAAATAAGTATAAGCTTTCTGTTAGAAGTTTTACTTCTTGTCTATAGGGAACCCCAGGACTGTAGAGAGATGAATTTGCTGTCTGCATTTTAAGATCAGGCAGAAATGCCTGGAGGGGCCCATGTGGAATAGTGGCACAAATACTGGTTCTAGAATCAGAAGCCTTCATATCCTGGTTATAACACTAGCTGGATGTTCTTGGGAAAGTTTTGGTTTCAAACCTCAGTATGAGGAAGCATACTCAAGGGATCACACAAGGCTGCTGGGAGGAGCGGATGAGGGGCATGGTGAAAATGCTGTGTAATCCGTGAAGCACGTCGTATGTGTGAGAAGTGGACCTGTGTGGATAGCGGTTCTGGAATCATTGTATGAAAACGATGGAAAGCACATTTGTAGTTCTGCCTGATGGTACCACCGGGCACCTGTGTTGTACATGCCTGCAACATGGGTGAGGCCCGGGTCAGTACAGCTCACAGTTTGGTTTTCATGCAGATAGAAAGGCCCGAGAGGACCCTGCCCCCCTCCAGCTGTAGGAAGGAGGCGGCTGTCTCCTGCCTATATTTGGTGGGATTGTCTGTGGCTCCTTGGGGACAAGAATGCAGGGAGTGGGGGAACAAAGCCGGCCTGACTGCTCGCTAGTCAGCCTTCCCCCAGGGAGGAGTGGAGGGGTCATTTCGTGGTAACTTGCCATGTCTTTCTTAACCCATCTGCTCTTAGAAACGACCAGCATGACAAGTAAAAGACCCATTAGAGACAGATGGGCTGTGTGTCCTGTGCGTTTATGGCTTTGTGGCCTCAGAGCTGCCAGGACTTCATAGCTTTCTGGGGAATGCTGGGTCAGCCAAGGGGTTGAAAA
>NW_022311060.1:0-1258 GCF_002776525.5 Piliocolobus tephrosceles
TTTTATTAATAATCTGACTATATTTAATTATAGACAATTAGCAGAATAGTTAAGGTCAGTAAGAGTGATATTTGGTATGATATAGTTCATCCATTTACTCTTCAAATATTGGGTGTCTTATAAAAATTAATAATAATGTGATATTAGTTTTTGTATGACATTTGTATTTGACGATTCGAAGCTGGGTTAATGAGTTAGTTAGTTGAAGAGAAAAAATAAAACATAAAAGTTGACTCGTATTAAAATATAGTTGAAAAATTGTAAATGCACATTTATAAGTTTAGTTAGTGAGGGTTGCTTTTGCATATGTATATAACTTAACAACATGTGATAGATTTCTACCAGAATTTGTAAATTCAGCGTTTATTTTTATACTCTGACATATATTAAATTATAGACGATTATGATAATAATTAAGGTCAGTTATAGTGATATTTTGGTATGATATAGTTCATCCATTTATTTCTTCAAAGAAAAAGTGTCCTATAAAAAATGAATATTGGTATGATATAGTTCGTCTGATATATTTTTGTTTTGTATGACATTTTGGATTTTTAGATTCTAAACTAGATTAATTATTATTATAGTCGACGAGTATAAAAATAAACATAAAGTTGAACACATGCTTAAGTAAATATATATATGTAATTGTAAATGCACAATTTTAATGTACTATGTGAGGGTTGCTTTTTTTTTTTTCATACCATATTTATAAATTGTGATAGATTTTTCACATTTTTAAAAGATCTGAATATTCTGCAGTTTATTTTACAATCTGACTATATTTAATTATAGACAATTAGCATAATAAGTTAAGGTCAGTAAGAGTGATATTTGGTATGATATATAGTTCATCCATTTACTCTTCAAATATTGGGTGTCTTATAAAAATTAATACTAATATTAGTTTTTGTATGACATTTGTATTTGAAGATTCGAGGCTGGGTTAATGTATTAGTTAGTTGCAGAAAGTAAATAAACAAAAAGTAGACACGTATTTTTTGATATGGTAGAAAAATTGTAAATGCACATATTAAAGTACGGTGTGAGGGTTGCTTTTGCATTTTTGTATATTTTAAACTGTGATAGATTTTTGCCAGAATCTGTAAATTCGGCGTTTTTTTTATACTCTGACTATATTAAATTATAGACGATTATGATAATAATTAAGGTCAGTAAGAGTGATATTTTGGTATGATATAGTTCATCCACTTATCCTTCAAATGAAAGGGTGCCATATAAAAATTAATATTGGTAG
>NW_022311062.1:0-2392 GCF_002776525.5 Piliocolobus tephrosceles
AATGGACAGGATATTTCCTGTCATAGCCCAAGAATTTCCATTTGATTCAGTTCTCCGAAGTCAGGGTGAATCGGCCTTATGTTCCTGCCTCCAGACCCTTTTCTCCTGCCCCTGTGGAATGGATGGCAGGACATGGAAAAGTGTTTTGTCCAAATGACATGTCCCAGGGCACTGGAAGCTGAGGACAAGAGGGAACCAGTTGGTGCCACTGAGGAACGCTCACCCGCGTCTCCACACCACACAGAACAAAGTGAGTGTCCTTGTCCTGAACCCTCTGAAGTAAGTATCTCGCCTCAGCGCTTTCATGAAACCCTTTTTTGGAGAGGCTCCTTCTCTCTCCTTTTGCAGCCACAAGGCAGCAGGGATTGCCCCCCTCATGCTGAAGCTCTTCTAAAAACAAAACAAAAAAAAAGAGAGAGAATAAAATAATAGAATTAATGTAATAAATAATAAAATAATGAAAATGAAACTTTTTTTTACAAAAGCAGCTCTGGAATTTCATGTATTGGCATTAAAAGCAGAGAATGGGCCTATAGACCTGGCAGGGTGGCTCACACCTGTAATCTCAGCACTTTGGGAGACCGAAGAGGGTGGATCATGAGGCCAGGACATCGAGACCATCCTGGCTAACACGGTGAAACCCCATCTCTGCTAAAAATACAAAAAATTAGTCTTACGTGGTGGCGGGAGCCTGTAGTCCCAGCTACTCGGGAGGCTCAGGCAGGAGAATGGCGTGAACCCGGGAGGCAGAGCTTGCAGTGAGCTGAGATCCCGTCACTGTACCCCAGCCTGGGCTACAGAGCCACACTCTGTCTAAAAGAAAAAAAAAAAAAAGAAAAAGAAAATGAGTCTATAGAGCTCAATTTAATGGCAAAAAATTAAGGAAAGAATAAAAAGACTCTGCTAATAATGGTGACATGAGCTGCTCATACTGTCATTTTTTTCTGGAACCTAATATTGGGGAGGAGGTGGGACCACCTGCCACCAGGCTCCAGGTGATTTTCAGGCTGTTCCCCTAAATCACTGCAGCCTTTTCCCTGCTGGTCCCTTGATCCTGATGCTGTGCCGGGAGTCCTGTGTGGCAGGAGGCACCTCGGCAGCTTCCAGTGGGATAGGCCTGCAGCATTCTGAGCCTGAATGCCGTGATCACTAGGAAGTGAGGAGACACAAGCAGGAAGGGTTCAGGGATGGAGCGGCCCCTTCTCAGGGATCAGTCTCAGGCCTGAGCTGGGAAGAATCCCCTTTCAGGACAATGGCTCCAGGCTGAGGTCAACGCTGTTTCAGTGCATTATGATGACTGACCTGCATCCACAGGGAAGCGTATCCGGGCTCCTTTTTTTCCAGGCAAAGTTGGGAACACCTTGAAATGGGCACTGGTGGATTTCAATTCCAGCCTTCCAGAAGCCACTCCAAATGGAAATTGAGCTAAGGGATGTAGCTGGAGTAAGTAAACAACTTTAGGTCCCGAACAACAATTTTCAGATACGATATAGTGTGCAGGGAAAAATAAAGCCTCGGGACCCCACTTCACAGCCAAAAAGGAAAAAAAACATTAAGCTGGAAGCTGAATCATGCAAGAAACTGCCTTTCCTCTTGTTCCTAAGCAGATAGCTACAGATAAAGGGTTACATATCTCCACAGGATGCTACTCTATGTTCACCTTATCTTATGTAAAGGACTGCTTTACCGCATGTGAGATGAAGACAAAACTGACCATTCCCCACCTGCTCTCTTTCTCTTGCAACCTGAGGAACACCACAGGCTCCCTCTTTCCCCTCCAGCCCACCCTTCCTTTTCAGCCCACCCTTCCCCTTTAACTACTGAAGCCCTCAAAATCATCTTGGGAGGAAGGCACAGACCACAGACTGTTTCTGTGATTCCGTGTTTTTTTCTTCCAAGCATGTCCTTAACCTTGGCAGAATTACCTTTTAAATGGATTGATATCAGTCTCAGGCACCTTTTGGTTTACAATCGCCTGCCTCAGCCATCGCACAGCTCTCTGGCCTTTGTCCTCTTTTATCAAAGGAGGAGAGTGGATTCCATGTTCCTAAAATCCCTTCAGCTCTCCATAGGTTTCTGGGAGGATACAATTACCTAAGAGATTAGAGAGAGCATCATAAAATGTAAGTAGACGGTGTGTGGCAGTTAGGGTTAAGTTTGGCTGCATAAAACAGAAGACTCAAGCTAACAGAGGCTCACACATATAAAAGTCTGTCTTTTCACATGAAAGGAATCTGAAGGCTTTCAATCCTCCCCTGTTCACTGGATCTGTGATCTTATCAGAGAGCCCAGCTTCTCCTATCATTCCCTCAGGCACTTTGACTGAAGGTGGTTGTATCTTCTAGATCACCTCATGCCCCAAGAGAGCAGCTTTGTTCGCAATCACAGCTGC